>NW_027069620.1:802143-823341 GCF_002906115.3 Quercus suber | reverse complement strand
GCAGCGGAAAATAAATAACACAAGATATGATCACCCAGGAAACCACACGGTAAAAACCTGGGGAGGATTTGACCCACCGATCCTCAAGGCTAACCTGAATTCACTATGAAAGAATTGAAGTTCGTACAAAAGGACTACAAGCTCCCCGCTCGACTTCCTAATGCTACCCACCAGTAGAACTTCCTGACACGACCACGCGCAGGCTCCGAATCCACGGACTACTTCTTTCTTGAATTCCTCAATCAGCACAAGCTCCCCGCTTGCTTTTCTTTTTAAGTTCCAATGGTTGCAACAGTAATGATTCTTCAAGATGTTGAAATCATCCTTCACCATGAAAACCCTAAGTTGTGTAAAGGAAAGCTCCTCAAAGATCTCACACGAGATTCACACAAACAGCAATGTATGCAACAAAAAATTACAATATGGACAACCTTCAAAAACGTGGCTAGGGTTTTTGTTTATATACCTAGGGTAAAAACATAAAACCCTAAACGTTAATGAAGTAGGGCTGAGTTGAAATTCTGCAGAAAATTCAACCTTGCGATTTTCGATCGATCGAGTCTATTCTTCGAATCGATCGAGCCAGGCCGAAAGTCCCAAGTACTTCTGCAGCCACTCGATTCCAACTTTACAATATTAAACCAACTTTGAGCAAGTCTAAATAAGACTAATACCAATGTTTGATCATGGTTTGCCAACATTACAAATTAGAGTTCTAATACATAAAATCCTAAGACCTTAGAACCTACAAACTCCCCCTTTGGCAATCCGTGACAAACCCTAATTAACAGCTCAAAGTTTTACAAATAAAAAACCCTTTACAAAGATAATGCTCATAAAAATTCAGTTCAGCCTAACTACTATCCATAGTTGCAAGTGTAGACAGCAGCTTAGTTGAATCAACCTGTATAATCCTGAAATACTCAACAAACGCATAAACGCATTGTGTGACAGTAAAGAGTAAAACAAACAGGTATAAAATTCTTGTAAGATTCACAACAATTCAATAAAGACATATATGAATGATCAACTCATAAATATAAATCAATACGCAGTGAATCATAAAGCAACAAGAATCAATAAAAAAATATCATGTATATCAATCAATGTTACTCCCCCTAGCTGATTGAAGAATTCAAGAAAGAAGTAGTCCGTGGATTCGGAGCCTGCGCGTGGTCGTGTCAGGAAGTTCTACTGGTGGGTAGCATTAGGAAGTCAAGCGGGGAGCTTGTAGTCCTTTTGTACGAACTTCAATTCTTTCATAGTGAATTCAGGTTAGCCTTGAGGATCGGTGGGTCAAATCCTCCCCAGGTTTTTACCGTGTGGTTTCCTGGGTGATCATATCTCGTGTTATTTATTTTCCGCTGCATTATTATTCTTGATATGATTGTTTGATTGTTTTAACCTAGTATTGTTTAATTTGACTAAGTAACATCTTGGCTAATTAATCTAGGCTACGCAATCTGTGTGTGTTTAAGGGGTCTAAAACCGTTCGATTAATATATTTAGAACTAATATTATGATGGTGACAACTTTATTTATTTTCGAATTGAATGATCATTTCTTATTTTACAAATGCATCTTACAAAATTTGCATAAGAAAATGAGCTTGGATGATCCCATGTCAAAAACGTAATCATATTTTGATCGCATGTTTGCCTTTTGCTTCCTTTCTTTTAACAACATATCTTGATATTTGCCAATGAAGTTTGTCAAGAATTACTTTTTAAAGAAAGGAATTGGTACATCATCTAGATATCTAATTCCAAAGAGAAGTTACACGAACATTAGTCACAACATTTTCCCTTGGAAACTAATTACACTTGCCACCTGATTGCTGGGAAAATGCTAACAGGGAAACACCACAAGTCCACAAGGACCACAACTATGCCACAAAAAATCAGTGAAATGATTAAAATACTTCTATAGCTCAACTTCAACTCAAAGACTTCACGTACCCTGCCTATGAAAGAATAACCTTTCATGGGATTGAAATGATGCCGTTCAGCACTCGTAAAGCCGTGTTCCTTTCTGTAAGTATTGCGCGGTATGACCGTGTTGTCTATGGTAGTGTGTCCACATTGAGAAAGCAACGATGCTAGTGATAGCACTAGTACAAAGTGATGTGATCAATTTTCTCAGCACTGGTAAAGTGGTGTTCCATCATCTGATTGTGATGCAAGTGCAGCTTCGTGGAAGTTAGCTACTAAAAGGAGAGAGATACAAAGCTTGTCTCTTGTTAGTGAGGCATAAGCATAAATAATATATATCTTGAATTATATAAAACTGACTGGATAAAATTTTGTAATATTTGAGAAAATAACACATAGAATTCATTTTTTTCGGTCCCTTGAATAAATTATTTTGAAGACATGTTTTAAGTATAAACTATGTTTTTTTTTTTTTTTTTTGAAAGAATATATGTATATTATTTTGTGTGTTTGAAAATTATTGATCAATTTAATTTTGAAACAAATTTCTGACTTTACCACCAAATTCAAGGCAATAATCAACAGCTTGCATCATCCTTTGCTAATAAGAAGGCTGTCTGTGCCTGCATCAAGTGAGCAGTCAAGAGAATAAATCCAAATGCTCAAGTAGCCAGGGCTCTTTTGTGGAATTAATCAACCTATACCATTCACTGTTTTACCTAAAGTGGATTGTTCAAAGTGCTTACTTGGGCTCTTCCATCCTAATACATTCAATCGTTAACGCCATTTTCATCATACATGTTTCAAGATTTTTTTTTTTTTTTTTTTTTTGGATAAAGTTTCAAGAATTAATTGATTAAAGCTATTTGATACCGAATCACTTGAAGGATTGGTTGAAATTCGAGCAACCTGCAGCATAATAAAACCTCCTCTTGTGCCGATATATAACTTATTTTGTTGTAAGCAGGATTATATTCCTAGATGGCGAATAAAGTTAATGTTATGTTACCAATGGTACATAAATATTGTATGATATTATAAAACTAAAGTTAGGGGTGTTTTGTCTAATGAGCAAGACTTAGGTATAGTACTTAGGTGTGGCTCCTCTCTTAAGATTCTGTCATGTGGCTTTTTTCTCATGGATGGAAGTGTATTTTTTAAGTTAAGTAGCCACATGACAAAATTTTAAGAGATGAATCTAAGGAACAGCACCTAAAGTACTGTAAATAAGTTTTGTCTTTGTCTAATTTAGTGACAAAATCCATCTTCTTAATTAGGAGAATCAAAGTTTAAATTCCCCTCCCCCATTATTATGATTATAATAAATAAAAAAGTTTTGGGGTGTTCTTCAATTTTAAATATTATGTACTCCTTGTAAGGACATAAGCAAAACGCTAATCACATTTGCTCTATATCTTAAAAAAAACTAATCAAATTAAGGCTCATTTTAGTTGTCTAGTATTGCCAAGCCCAGACCGGATTGGCAGTCTAACCTAGTTAACTGTTAACTATCCTAAAGACCCTTTTTTGGGTTACGATTTAGACCATAAGATGTTTGTTGAAATTAGTTAGCACCAGGATTTGAACCTGGTTTTTCTAGGTTGACATATGCATGTCCAGCATGTCAATGATGATTAATTTGGTAAGATATAGAAAATTATTATTTTTAAACACAATTTATGAATTAAATTTAATAGTAAGATATAGAAAATTATTATATATAAACACAATTTATGAATTAAATTTAATAAAAAAAATGAAAGGACACATCATGGTTTGATTTTAGTTGAACCCTAGTCCAACCTTAAAGAGGTTGAACCCCTCTCTTTTTCAGTTCTTTGATCGGTTCAGATTTCAAAATAATGGTAGTTGTTAATAAAGTCCAAATCAACTTAGTATGTGCTTGATGTGAGACTCATCACACAACACACAATTAGTCAATATCCAGTTAAATATGAGGCATCACACTTGTAATTGTCAAAATAGCAAAAATGAAGAGTTAGTGGAGTAGCTTTGCTGCTGTTTGCAGTGGCTCTAGCCTCCAGCTCTATTGCTGCTTAATCGTTGAGGTTTTTTTTTTTTTTTTTTTTTTTTTTTTTTTTTTTGATGCATGCGTCTGCTACTGGGTAAGGACAAATTGGTTTGTTGAATTTAATTTGGGTAAAATTGTTTGATTGAGCTTTTTTTTTTTTAAACTTTACTATTGATAATTTTTGTTTTTGGGCTAAGTTTTTTGGGTTTGTATATTTTGTTTTAAATTTTAGATCTATAGATATTTTTTACTATCTAAATAGTTTGTAAAAATATTGTAGAAAAGTTTGTAGTTATAACACTACTTTTAAAAGAATCAATAATATTATTAAAGGAGTAAAGTGTAATTTTACAAAAAAAAGTTACTAAAATTAGTAACTATACATATACTAATTTAGAAATATATATATATATATATATGCACACACACAAGTTGCAATGTGCTACACACTTAAATATTTTATTTTACAAATTTTGGGAGAGAATTCTTTTTTTTTTTTAGAAGATTTGGGGAGAGAATTCAGTTACGTACATTTACCTTCACATTAATTTCTTTCTTACCGCTACATGAACAATTAATTTGTTCTTACTTGTTTCTAGCATTTTTTATTACTAAGAGCACTGGTATTGATAAAAGTTGATATTTACCATTTTAAAACCTATTTTATCTATTATATTAACTCACTTTACAATATACACTACATCTTAGGTTTTAAATTTAACTCAAATAACAAAGAAACAAGAGGATATTTTTTATATTAAAGAATTTTTTCAACCTGCTACAGTGGGTTCTTATTTATAAGAACCCATTGTAGCAAGGTTGCAAAACAATAATAGTATACCCACCCAGACATGGTGGGGTTTTTATGCTTTTGGGTTATAAAATAGCAATGGGGGATTTTTACAATACCCAATCCTTAGTGCTCTAATAGAACTCAGGCGTAATTAATAACAAGTGTGCTAGTGAATGAGCGAGTGATTATTATTATTATTATTAACATTTAGTGGTAAAAAGATTACTTTAACTAAATTTTCATTCAGCCAAAAAAAAAAAAAAATGTTTATAAGAATTATAAATAAATAATAACTGTCAAATAATTAATCCAGATGACGTATGTGCTGACGCGCATGTGATATTGATGTTGATATTGTTCCACTACCACGAACTTGCGCTCCATCTTTCTTGGACTGGAAACTCTACTTTCTTGTTGAAGATGCTGAATCAGAAAGAAGACTTTTTTTAATTGTGTTTGTCTATAGCTGTGGAAGTTTTTTAGTATTTACTATTGGAAATATTCCTCTCTCTTTCTCTCTATCTACCTTATTCCCCTCTCTCTCTACCTACCTCAATGGCAAGAGGATTGACATTCACTGCTGTAGGACTCACTGTCCTCATTGCTCTTGTATTAGTCCATCTAACTTGCTGTGCTACTACTGCTATGGCTAATCTTAACTGTACCGCTTCTTCTTGTGGGAATATCCACAACATAAGCTTTCCTTTTCGATTGAAGACCGACCCACAAAACTGTGGGAACCCATGGTATGAACTTTCGTGTGAGAACAATCGTACGGTGCTAAACGGATTTGGAGGAAAATACTACGTAGAGGAAATCAGTTACAACAACTACACAATCCGGATCGTGGACTCAGGTATACAGAAGAACAATTACTTCTCCACTCCCAATTATTCTTTATATCGATACAATTTTAGTTCGCAATATGATGGGTATGGATATACCACGTATCAGCGAAAGGGGACGGTGCCGGAGCGGTATCCCGAACTATCACGGAGTTTGGTTTGGATGAGCTGTGAAAAACCAGTGAATTCTTCATTGTATTTGGACACTTCTACTTGCAATTATAATGACAACTCTTCTTCTATATCTGATTCCAAGAGGTATAGATATGTTACAGTTGGTATAACCAACGCATCCCAAGTGGAGGACTCGTGCCAAGTAGAGAAGATGTTTCTGACTTCGTGGCCAATAAATAATGATGACCCAAATATCTCCTGTACAGACGTCCACAATAAATTGGTATATGGTTTTGAGCTTTCTTGGCTCTATGGTATCGGTATTTGTGAAAGTTCTTGCGGAAACAACTATTCTTGCTACCTCGATGACGCGAACAATGTTCAATGCATCCACTATAGAGGTAAATAAGGCCATAACACTTTACATTCTCTAATTAAATACCTTACATGCATGTTGACCATTATTTTCCCTTTGCAAGATTCTTTCTTTTCTGAACTCTTGCATTTTTCTACTGTCACTGTTCACTAACCATTTCGTGTATATATTGTTTCTATTGAACTTCTATAAGACCAAACTTCTTGGTGCATGCAGCATACACCATCCATAATAGACATGCTAGGATATTTTTATTCAAGTCTCGGTATAATGGCTAGAATTGGTTTTAAATCCTCCAAAAGCTGATGTTAATTCCTTTTCTTTTCTTTTTTTGTCAAAGCAGGATTGCTTAAACGTATCCTACATCAACTCGAATGTGAGGTTTCTATCTTAAAAACTTGTTTGAAGGGTCACATATAATGGACAATAAAATAGAATTGTATGAGTAATTGTGCCTGATGTGATGATGACACAAGTAGAGGAATAACCATGTACTTGGGCAATTGGTTGATCTCAAACTTTTATATGCACGAGGAAATGAAAAGTAAAAATTATCAATTTTCTTAAGAAGATAGCTTCTTCGTGCGTACGCAATCAATTCTAGTGTAATTGACATGTTAGGGAATATTGATCGTAGTTTCCGTATAATGACTCAATTAATTTTAGAAGTTCTCAACGCTGATGTTGTTCTGTTGTTTGTCAAAAATGCAGACTTGTTCGCTGGCTTTATAGAACAGAGTCGACACTGGTGGAATGGACATTACACAGGTGAGGTTTCTATCTCAAAAAAATTGTTTGAAGGATAATAATTAATATAGAATGGACAAGGAAATAGAATTGCATGAGTAATTGCGCCTGATGTACTTGGGTAATTGGTTAATCTCAATCTTTTAGGCTTGAGGAAATGGAAAGTAAAAATAATCAAATTTCTTAAGAAAATATCTTCTTAAGAAATCAAACCACTCTCTCTCCAACCTCTTCCACCATTTTCATCCTTCACAGAAAAACTCAGTCACTACCAATAACTCCAATCCAAAGGTCCCCAATTGCAAACCACTTTTTTGGTGTTACATTGTTTCCGTTCTCCCCTGTTCTTCCTCAATTTCAGATCAACCCATTTAGAAATCAAATCCTTATTATTTCTTTCAAACTCAACCCATTCAGATCAAACACACAAATACAATCAGATCAAACCCATTCAAAAAAAAAAAAACTCAAACAACCCAGTTCAACAGTCATGAGACAGAATACGATCAAAGAGAGAACGTAATCAGAGAAAGAAGGCGATTAGAGTGGGTCATGGTCGTTCAAACTCAACTCAGCTTTCTCGCGAGTTAGCTGAGAAGCCGTTATTGATGGCAGTTACAGTTTCGGCATCTGGTTCTTAAGACGCAAAGCCATGGTGTTGAGAATTGAGAGTTATTAATGCAGTTTTATTAGGCCTTAGACTTTTCTAGTTATTTTGGTCACTTGTTTCACTAATTAGTAATTCATCATTCGTCAATCTCGAAAAAAAAAAAAAAGTAATTCATCTTTCGTCAGAAAAAAGTAATTTTACCTTTATATATGAATTTTTTTGCAGAGTATTGGCTCTTCAGGGTCTATACAGTTCTTTACACTGGTAATAACCTGATCTCTTCCTCAACTTTTTTTAGCATACGATTCATTAACATTGTGCTTAAAAATAGTTAGTTAGTTACACCTGCAAACAAGACGTAAATAGTAGTTGCATTAACATGAAAATAACATATATTGTGCTTTTCTTCTGTCACGCCCCAAACTTAAAAATAGTCCAAAACATGAGAAAACTAAAAGGTATTTGTAAATTTTTTCAATCCAAAGAATTCTCACAAACATCAAGAAATTTTCATAACAATTTCATTAAAGATACTTCCAAAGTACGTTAGAACTTTATGAATAATTACAAATACCACTTGCCACACAAACAAAAAAAAAAATGAGGTCTACATAATAATTACATGTCAATAACTTGTCCTAACGGGAATAAAAGTTATCACCACTATTCTATACAAAAGAATAAGTTAAGTCTCCTTTAGGATGTACAACACCTAAGGATCACCACCTCAAAAATCCAGTCTCCATTAGTAGTTGTCTAACTACTACTAGCCACAAAAATAAAATCCATAAGTAGTTGTCTAACTATTACTAGCCATAAAAATCTATCTCAAAATGATCATTGCCTACTTTACAAAGTTTGGTAAAAGAATGGGATGAGAAACAGAGTCCAATAAGTAACATAATTAATTAAGGTGAGAGAAATACAAATTTCATAATTATGAATAAATTTCAAACATGCTATAATATAGGAATTTCAATTTGATTTATGCAAAATCAATTTCAGTAATAACATAACAAGAATGATTAAATAATCTAGAACAAAGCTCGTTAAAAGAATCACCATAAAACTACATAATTTATATATATATATATATATATAATGTGAGCTATCAAAACACCATCGAAAAATCCAACACAAGACCACATGATAATGCCAACACAAATCCGAAACTAGTCCGCCGACACAAAGCCTAAACTAATTTGTCAAAGCGAGAGGATTTGCTGCATACCTATATGCAACAATTACCATATACAGGGTTAGGCGGCAACAAAAAATATGTGACTAGTGTCCAAAGGTCCACCTGGTCATGTGCATTGCGCATGACCCTTGGACACTTGTCTTTTCATTCTACTACCAATTGCTGCATATGGATATGTAACAAATCATCTCCCTTTGTCAAAATAATGTGATAAATCCATGGAGTCCATTATCAATGATCAAATTAAGATGTTTTTCCTTTCCCAACTAACAATACATGCATTTCCCATATGCAATATCAAATATGGTGCACTTTTCATAAATAATCATTTATTAAAGTTACAACATGAAACTTCTTAGAAAACTATAGTTTCTACAAACAATTTCCAAAATATGTTTTACTTAAAAACAACGTTTTGTGCAATATGAATTGTTTTCAAAAATTATATTAAGAAGCCACTTACCTTGCAATCTACAAAAAGGCTAGCGTTTGGATCATCTGCCATTGAAGAAGCACATCAATTTGAAGAGGTTGATTGTGCAGGAATTGAAGTATTTTCTTTGGTGGAAGCCATTCATGAGCTTACCGGAGCTCTGATACCATATTAATAACAAATCTCTAAATAGAATGCAAGCTTTATTACTTCTCAAAGTTAAAAATAAAAAACAGAGAATTTGAATAATAGATTACAAGTATGCTAGCTCTGTTATATACATTTGTGGGCAGAAATGAGAGAGAAGAAACAATGAAATATGTATATGTGTAACTAAAAGAATCTCTAAGTATAACTCATAGAGGAGGTGCATGCTTAATGGACTGGTATTAGAGTCACTTGCGTTCCACTCCTTTCATTTAATAGATACGGTGTCGTTCCTTCATAACTGCATTTTTCATTTAAACAATATGGCACCGTCTTAAGAAAAGTTCTAACTTCTTTATTTAAAAACGACACTATTTTCTCTGGTTTGTTATCTTCTTTCTTAATAGAAAGCGAAAGATTCAAATATTTAAAGGAGAGTGAGTTTGTTATGTGTTAGAAAGTGAGGAAAAAAAGGTATGTTTATATATTAAGAAAAATGAATTTTAATAGTTTTTTACTTATTTATGCCCCGAGGAAGATGTTTGTAATTATAAAGGGAATAATAGTGTACGTAGGTGTAGAAATAGCTTGAGAATGGAATGGAAATAATGGCCACTTAAATCAAAACTACTAGCACACTTAAATCACCATTGTCTTTAGCTAAAAATGGCTTGTGAATGGAATGGAAATAATAAACTAAACAGAACACATACAAACACGCAATGATATATGTGAAACCACGGTGACCCTTGCTCCTGAGAATAATTTTACCAAGAAAACAAAGAAGAACTTTTACAGGTTATTTCCTTACAATATTCTCTGCTGTGTGTTTCTATTCTACTGCTATATATGGCAATTGTACACGTTTAGGGCTAGGATGGTTCGAGTACGTTGGCCTTTTAAAAAACAACGATACCCTTCTCTAACCCAAGCTTGCGACGGTACAAGTAGTTAATTACTACAATTAACCACACCTCCTTTAATTTGTGCAGTTATGAAATGAAAATTACTATCATCCTTGCCTACAAATAGATGATGCATTTTAATAGATAAGGGACTACAAAGACAACACAAACAACACAATATGTCCGAATTCTCTCTGGAGATGTAGGTAAGTCAAGTAGTCCTTAGGTTTGTAGTAGATTTTAGGCTTGTAAGTATATTTTATTTCCCTTGTGTTTTCTTATTTAATCAAGTAGCGCA
Source organism: Quercus suber (assembly GCF_002906115.3). NCBI lineage: Eukaryota > Viridiplantae > Streptophyta > Magnoliopsida > Fagales > Fagaceae > Quercus > Quercus suber. Next base: position 812,909 of record NW_027069620.1, on the reverse strand, counting down.
GGTTTTAATGTTTTACATTTCTTGCTTGGTAAGGTAGGCTTTATAATCTAGGTATTTTCTCATCTTCTTTGTTAACTTGTGCACTTCTCAAAAGGTCCTATTAAGTTAGGCATTTCCAAATCCCAAATTCTAATCCTTGAAGACAAATATTAACTTTGAACTATTTCGAATCACTTCAAGTAACATAAAAACTGGATTCTACTCAAACAATGCCACTGGGATTTTATTTTTTATTTTTTAATTTCATTTTGTTCATTTTTCCTTTTTTAAAATTGAGGAATTATAACGTTTATTTTTTTGTTTTTTTATGTGGATTTAGGCTATTTTTTTAATACCAATTAGTTTATTATTATTATTTTATTAATCATGTCATTTTTTAAGTAAGATAGCTGTTGAAGCATTTGAGCACGCAAGTAGTTTCCATCACTGAGATTAAGGACCAAATTAAACAAATTCAAAAGATAAGGATTAAAATGAAAGCAACCCAAAATATAAAGATAAAACATGTATTTTTGTGAAAATTTAAAAAGCTGACAGCAATGCTACAAAAAAATTGTTTTCTCATTGTTATTTTTGTGATGTTCCTGTACAGTATTGTTATACCTTGCAACAAAAATTTTCTTGGGGATTCCTTGTGTTGTGGCCTTTTTGATATATAAGTGGCGTAGGAGGCATTTATCAATGTATGATGCTGTTGAAGAATTTTTGCAAAGCCAAATTAACCTCATGCCAATTAGGTATTCTTACTCAGAAATTAGGAAGATGTCCAAAGGTTTTAAGGATAAATTAGGTGAAGGAGGCTATGGCACTGTATATAAAGGAAAGCTTGAAAGTGGTCCTTTTGTTGCTATAAAGATGTTGGGTAGCTCCAAAGCTAATGGTCAAGAATTTATCAATGAAGTTGCAACAATTGGAAGGATTCACCACATGAATGTGGTGCAACTCATTGGCTTCTGTGCTGAGGGGCCAAAGCGTGCTCTTATATATGAATTCATGCCTAATGGTTCTCTTGAAAAATACATTTTTTCTCGGGAAGAGAGTATCCCCTTAAGTATTGAGAAAACATATGAGATTTCTCTTGGAGTGGCTCGTGGGATTGGATATCTACATCGAGGATGTGACATGCAAATTCTGCATTTTGATATCAAGCCTCATAACATTCTTCTCGATGAGAACTTCATTCCTAAAGTTTCTGATTTTGGGCTTGCAAAACTTTATCCAACGAATGATAGCATAGTGTCTTTGACTGCTGCAAGGGGAACACTAGGATATATAGCTCCAGAATTGTTCTATAAAAACATTGGAGGGGTCTCCTATAAAGCTGATGTTTATAGTTTTGGCATGTTATTACTGGAAATGGCAAATAGAAGAAAGAACGTGAATGCATTTGCAGACCATTCAAGCCAAATTTACTTCCCAACTTGGGTCTATGGCCAATTTAGTGAAGGAAATGACATAGAAATGGAAGATGCCACAGAGGAGGAGAAAAAAATTGCTAAGAAGATGATCATGGTTGCATTATGGTGCATACAGATGAAGCCTAGTGACCGTCCTTCAATGAATAAAGTTGTAGAAATGCTTGAAGGAAAAGTTGAATACTTACAAATGCCTTCCAAGCCTTTCCTATCATCATCACCAAGGAGACTGATAGGGGATGTAGAAGACAACTTAAATTCAACTAGTTCATCATTTCAATCAGGTGAATCAAGTCAGTTGGCTAAACTTTAAATGCAAGGGAAAGCTAACACCACCGCGGAACTAGGGCTATTATTCTTCACATATTTGATAGCATAAAGATACTTCATATTTTTGTGTGACAAATAATCGGTCCCTTGATTTATGATACCTACAACAGTTTTTTTTTTTTTTACTTAGTATGTGGTATATTTACTTGTTAAAGTCTTTTTAAGAGGGAAAAATTATAACTTTATAATTGCGAATATGTATTTGATTTAAGTTAAAAAATAATGCTGAAAAACCAGGCAATAGCTTAGTCGTACAAATTGCTTTTCTCCTCTTTATTTATTCAGTATTCATATGCATGGTTAAGCAATCAATTCATGTTAATATAAAAAAAAATAAAAAATAAAATAAAAAAGAAGCAATCAATTCATGTGGCCTACAATAATTGTGCCAATCAGCCGCTGTCCTGCCTCCTACTGAGAAGGAATCCTTCCAAATATCGTTGTGAAGAAACGTTCGACCTCTGGAATAAATCAAGCAGCTAAGTGGCTATTTGGTATAAGTGTTTAAATAAAAAAAACTAGTTATAGGAGCTTTTTTTTTTTAGCCACGTCTTTGGAATAAATTAGGCAGCTAAGTGGTTGTTTAGTACATGTGTTTAAATACAAAAAACTAGCTATAGGGGCTTTTTTTTAGCTGCATTTACAAAAAAAGCAGCTATAAATACCCTATAGTTGACATTAAGGTAGAAATATGTGAGGAAATGACAAAGTTGCATATGGTGAGGAAATGACATTAAGGTAGAAATATACTAGCATGATTGATGGAAAGAGAAATGTAGAAGTGATCCATCCACATTAATTAATTACTTTTTCTTTATTTATTTTTACGTATTCGTCTTGTATTAATTTAAGTGAACAAGATAATAGGGCACGGCTTTATTTATTTGTGTGTGGGAATTAAAATTGTCTATGGGTATACATCCTCTGCTTTATGAATCACTCCTAACTTTCTTTTTTTTTGAGAAACAAATCACTCCTAACTTGGACTCTGCATATCATATTGAAATCAAAATGTCCCAATCTCTTACTTGCACTAGATGACTAAATATTAAAATATAACCAAATGAACGAATGAAATTGGTCGAAATATATTTCCTATGTATCTGACTCGAACTGAAAAGTTTATTAAACAAATTTTTTTTTTTTATAGAGAACGGGTTAATTTACCCACTTTGTGTCGTGTTCATGGGTCACGTCTAATATTATCTCCTAAATATACTAGCTGGTAAAAATGCGTAACATACTTGTACTGTACACATACGTACATAACAATTAAAAAAACTCATGTCTACTGTCTAATTCTCAAATGTACAGTAAAAAATGCGAAATTTTGGAATGAAAAGTTTCATTACCGACTGTTAGAGCATTAGCATTGGAGAATGCTAATGCTATATCTAAGGTGTTTTTAGCATTTCAACCCTTAAAAACTGCTGCATCAGGAAATGCTAAAGGCACGAATTGCAAATTTTTTGCAATTCTACCTTTAGAATTGCACTGTAGCACAATTCTAAACCGAATAAGTAATTTTTTATTCCATCTCTCCTTCGGTCCTCTCTCCCTCTCACTCCCACTCTGTCTCTCCATCTCCCACTCCATCTCTCTGTCTCTCTTTCTCTCATCTCACATCTCTCTTTCTCGTTCAAGGCTTGCACTGGAGATGGTGGGTTTGGATCGGCGTGGTGGTGGGTTGGGTGTGTTGGAGATGGCTCGTGGTGGTGGTGGGTTCGTGGTTTGATCTGGGCATGGTGGTGGGTTGGGATCGGTTGATAGTGGGTTTGGATCGGCGTGGATCGGCGGGCTGGGTGTGCTGGAGATGGCTCCGATGGCTCTGATGGGTTTGACAAAGGTTTGAATCGGAGAGGGTGTGGGTTGCTGGAGATGGCTCCGATGGGTTTGACAGAGGTTTGAATCGGAGAGGGTGGGGTGTTGTGTTTGACCGTGGGTTGCTATGTTGTGCTTGGTCGGCGAGGTCTGGGTTCTACGTTTTGGTCGGCGTGGGTCATGGAGTGAGTTTTTTTTTTTTTTTTTTTTTTTTTTTTTTTTTTTTTTTTTTTTTTTCTTGGGGTTTNGGCTTGTGTGTTGCTAAAGGTTGAGGGAGAAGGAAAGGAAACAAAAAAAATTGTTGGAAAGCGCAAGAAACATGAGTCTGAAAAAAAAAATAACAGTTATAAAGAAACAGTAAAAAAAGATTAAAAAGTAATATTTTAATAAAAATAGAGTTTTGGGATGTAGGAGGCATTGTAAAATTGGATGGTATAATGATAAAGTGAGATTTTGGAATGGTAAAATAAAATAGCATTAGCATTTTCCAATGCTAATGCTCTTAGAGCATCTCCAACAATCACTCTATCTCTATTTTTCTCTTAAAAAGTCACTGTTCACACAAAAAAACCCCTCCAACAGCCTCTCCATCTGCCTTTCCATCTCTAAATTTTTTTTAGAGTTGCTACAGTAACTCTCCAGGCCTGAAGAGCACTGTAGCAATCACTGTAGCTAATGCAAATAATATTTCCCCTTAAAATAATACCGGATGAATTAAAAAAATAATTTTTTCTCTCTCCTCTCACAGCTACAAACACAACCATCTTCCTCTCAAACATGCATAATCAAAATACAAACTCAAAATCATCTACATTTAATTAATCAAACCATGACAAAAAAAGCAAAATCCAATTCTTAAAATAAAGTTGAATCAGAACAAGCAAATATGAAAAAAAAAAAAAAAAAAGAAAAAAAAAAAAGAAGAAGAAGCTGATCTGACCCAGCCTGGTGGTGGGGAAGAGGACGAGCGGCGGTGGGGCGCGGACGTGGTAGTGCTGCATGTGAACGCCGATCTCCACCGGCTTTGTCCTTTCGGCGACCTCGATCTCCACCGGCGGTGGGCGGCAGACAATCTGACCCAGTCTTTCTCACCTCTTTCTCTCTCTTTTTTCTCTGATGTGAACATTGTGAAGCTGAAAAACTCAACAATTGAAAAGAAAGAGAGGTCGATCTCTCTTTTCTCTGATCGGGACGATCTGACCCAGTCTTTCTCTGATAAAAGAAGGTGGGCTGAAAAACAAGAAAAAGAAAAGAAAGAGAGAGCTTCTTGAATGCCGTAGAGTAGACGAAGAGAAGAAAAGAAAAAAAGAAAAGTTCTCCCAGAGCTCCAAAAGCTCTCCCAGAGCTCCAGCCGAAAAGAAGAAAAGAAAAAAGAAAAGAAAAGAGGGCTCCAGAAAGTGCTAGAGAGAAGAAAAGAAAAGAAAAGAAAAGATAGAGATAAAGGGAAAGGTGTGGAGTAGAAAAAGAGGAAAAAAGAAAAGAAAACAAACGTGTGGATGAAAAAAAAAAGATAAGGGAAAAATAAAAAATCTTAATTGAAAAATACTATTACAATATTTTTACAATAAATTTTAAGTAACAAATTGTTATTAGTTAATATTGGCAAGTAAAAAATAATTTCAGTGGTATGTTCAAATCAGAACTAGTAACAACTTTTCACATAAATTTTGTTGTGAAAGTATAACGTAAAATGTTGTGAACATAGCACTTCTCATTGAAAAATATAGTTGTTAAAAAAAGAATAAATGATGATTAAAAAAAGAATAAATGATGAATGAAGAAATAATATTTAAATGAGATAGAGAAAGAATATAGAGTCTGTTGGAAAGTGTATAATGTATTTAAAAAAATGGGTAGATAAAAGCTAAATATTACTATTTATTCTTCAAATAAGTAAAAATTTGAAGAAAATTTAGAGAGATTGCTGGAATGCTCATAAGTGTTAAATCCATACATAAATACTGCAGTTTAAAAATGATAAAAGTAAAACTCTAAACGCCACATAAAGTCTAAAGATTGCAATGAGCGCCAGAGGTTATCAACTATTCAACTACTGTAAAAGATTAAAATAATCCTAAAAGATAGACTTTAAATCAGACAACACATATCACCTAAACATTGTAAAACTCAAAATATAGGCAGCACCGTCAAAAAGTAAAATTCATCTCCACCAGTACGCCCTATTTGCATCTGCCATCTGCAAGCCTACTTTTTTTTTTTTTTTTTTTTAAATCAAGTTTTCATTGTTCCTATCTCTCGGTTTTCAACATCAAAAAGTTCACTCTTTGTTACTTTTTTTTTTTAATCCTTTATCCGTTGACCTATTCTATTAGTATTATATAATATTATTTGCTTGTACAATTTGTATAACTATTGATTCTATTTTAACGTAATTGTTGATTTAATATTAAGTGGATTATTTCAGATTAAATTGCTGAGAAATTTTTATATAATTGTAATTTGTTGAATCATTGTACATTTATCTCTAAAAAGCATATGGTAAATATATCCGTANAGAAATATCTAAGGGAAAGTTGCTATCACTGCATTTAATGAAGTGCAGCTACTTTTCTGACCACATTTATGTGGAAAAGACCTCTGAACAGTGTTGCCTTGGAAACCGCAACTCACAGAAAGCCAGCAGGGGTGTCTGATGGGACAAGTACTCAAGTGGTGGCCCAATAGATCAACAAATGTAGGATCAAGATCATCCAAAAGGAACTATATAATGCAAGAGGCCCTTCATAAAAAAGGGAGGAAAAATAGAGAGGAGAGACGGTAGCAATCTAAATTGCACTGGTACTCTGTTTAATCAATTTATATGAAAACTTACCTTCTCGGACAGTGAGTTCATCTTCTCGGACAATGAATTCATTCAGCTCTATGTTCTTTGTTCTTACTTAATCATCTTCTACATCCATACTAACTGTTGTCCAATCCACCAAAAGCTCAGCTCTTTCACCCACTCTCTACAAATTCGTTGTACTAGGCTTATTGGGCTCATATCCCATACCTTTTGGGCTTGGGCTACAAATCATGACTCTATATATATATATATATATTAAATATTATATTATATATAGAGGTGTATCTTAGGAATTTTGATCTCCCCCACATTTAAAAAAAAAAAAAAACCAAACTAATAAAAAAAAAACCAATTAAAAAAAAAAAAAAAAAAAAAAAAAAAAACTAAATTGTATCCATATCTATTAACAATATAAAAATCTGGTTTCGGCAATCACTGCCCAAAATCAAACACAACGTAGTTAACACCTCAATCCCCATCATAATCATTCAAAAAGCCAAATATATACCATAAAAAGAAAAAAGAAACAAAAGAAAACACACAAAGACAAACAAATTCACAATCTTTCTCTCAAAAATATCTTATTTCAAATCATAAAAAACCCATTTAAAAAAAAAAAAAAAAAACTAAACTGAATCCATAAAAGATCATTCAAAACCATTGAAAATAAAATACATAAACAAACCTCAAAGAAGGCATTGTAAGGAGGAGCATCAAAATTCGAAATCTTCTATAAAACTGCCTGAGAATAGCAAAAACAACATAGGAAAGAATGACACTCCAGGAATTGCGATATTAAGGGGCAGAATACGGTGGTAGCAAGTAGCAAATAGCAAGCAGTGGAGGTGGAGGCAAAGAAGTGAGGAGAGAGAAAGAGAGAGGAGGTAGACATTTATGGGAGAGGGAGAGTTTGGGGCTTGGGCGACTGATGAGAGACTGAGGAGGTGAGTATTAATTTCTAGGGTTTAAAATTGTGATGCTATCGTTTTGTTTGTTTTTTGTTTTTTTTAAGCTAATACCAAAACGGCGTAGTTTTGGAACTAATATTAATACCCGTTTGGTTCAACTTTTAAAGCCCAAAAGTTGGCTTTTCAAAAACGCCAGCTCAAAACGCATGTTTGGTGAGTATAAAATCCAACTTTTTGAAAAAAGTTGGCTTTTATATTTTTGAAGAAATGGGCGTTTCTGTTTTGGGTCAACTGAGGTGCATAAATGAAAAGTTGGGTCTGGGCATTTTGATATATATCCGTTGGGAGAGTGAAATTATGAAATTTCCCTTGACTAAAGGGCAAGGGGTCTTTAGAATCACGCACGGTGCCCTCATTCCTCTTATCTCATCTCATCTCTCTGCTCTGCACTGCTCTGCTCTGCGCAGCTCCCTCACGCAATAAAATTAATCAAACCACAACAATAAAAGTAAAAAAATTCTTGCTCTCATAAAACTGATATAATTTAAACAACAAATCTAAAATCAAAACAACAACAATAGCAAATCAAGAACAGAAAAAAAAAAAATAGAAGCCGATTTGATCCTTGGTTGCATGCACTTCGCAGTGAGGAGGAGGAGCAGCAGTGGCGGTGTGGTGGATTAAAGACGATTTCTCCTTTCTCTCCATGCGTGTCTGTGTGTGTTTGAAGATAATGACACCAAAAGGCAAGCAAGATTATGGAATCAAGTATCACAGAGAGAGCTAGAGAATTTATGGAATCAAGTAAAAAAAAGAAAAAAGAGAGAGCACAGAATGAGAGAGCCGAGAAAGGAAGGCTCTAGAATCAAGTGGGGAAATGGAGAGAAAGAAGGCTCTGGAATATAAAGGAAAAAAAGAGATGAAGGAATCCTATGGGTGGTATACGTGTGTGGTGGACAAAATCCAAGAGAAAAAAAGAAAAAAAAAAAAAGAAAAAAAAAAAGAAAAGAGAAAACGTATATACGTGTGTGGTGGACAAAATCCAAGAGAAAAAAAGAAAAAAAAAAAAAGAAAAAAAAAAAGAAAAGAGTAAACGTATGGATGAAAGAAAGTCAAAGAATTAGAAATCACAATTTAAAAATACTACCACAATATTTTCACAATAAATTTTAAGTAATTAGCTAATATTGATAAGTAAAAATATAATTTCAGAGGTGAATTCAAATTAGAACTAGTAACAACTTTCCATATAAAATTTTGTTATGATTCTTGTGAAAGTATTGCAAAAAATATTATAGATGTAACACTTTTTGTTGAAAAATATAATTGTTGAGAATGAATAGAAAAAGAAAAAATAAATATTAAAAAAGAATAAGTTTGATTAAAAAATAAAGATTAAAAAAGTGGATAATTAAAAGGTAAATGTCACTGTTGATTATCCAAACAATACAAAAATTTGTCTAACCTGCTGAAGATGCTCTTATATATACATTGTCCTTTTTGGTAATTTATTCCTCACACTGTCACTTTTATAAATACTAGCCAAACACTTATACTTTTAACAGTTTTTACCAAACACTTAGCTTTTTGAAACTCCGCTTTTTCATTATGCACTTTTTGAAAACTCAACATTTTCATTATGCACTTTTACAAAAAGTTGAACCAAACTCACCCTTAAACTTAATGTTAGCTCCAAAACACGTGGATTTGGTATCAGAGTATATATATATATATAAAAAATAATATATAAAATCTATAAAATACCCTAAAGCTCTTAAGGTTTCTCTACAGCCGTATATCTCTTTCTTCCTTGCCTCTCTCAAACACACTCTCTCGCCGGTCGGATCCTGAACAGCCTTGCCCTCTTTTGCTTTGTCTTTATCTTGTTATTGTTTTATTTGGGCTTATCATTGTTTTAATTGGGCTTACATGGGCTTAATTAAATGAAAATCACATAACCCACTTCTACATCTCTTTTCTACCTCTTATAGTTGATCAAAAGATTTTGCCTGAGAAAGAAAAGCAAGTCTGACGGGCAAAAGTGGAAAAAAATATGTTTTTCTTCTGGCAAACTCTGACAGAGAGATAAGCTTAGCTGAGTACGTGTGTGGTTTTGTTGCAATCCGTACATATTTGGGGAGATAAGGCTTAAAGGATGGCCGTGGGATATGTGGTTTTCATGAAAGTTGAAATTGTTGGTGGAGATTGTCGATGTGTATGGGTTTCTTGGAAGTTTAGAGAGAGGAGTGGAAGAACAAATAGAACCTTTTACTGTTCTGTGGTTCAGCATTCTCAACTAATCACAATACAGGTATCTCTCTCTAAGGTTCTCATCTTAAAATTTTAACAACTGAATTTTCGGATGAAGAAGATGTCACGGTTGTTGTTTTTTGTTTTTAGTGTATTGTATTGGAGGCATGATTTCTGAATAAAAAGTATTGTATCAACATAGGAAGATCTGACTGCAAATGATGAGACCCATAAATGTTTTTGTTTCTGGTTTTGTTTTTTTTCCTATTGTTATTGTGAATTTCTAGGAGTTTTTAAATTGTTCAATTCTAATTTGGATTTTCAAGATCTTTTTTTTTTTAGAAATACAATTTTGCCAAGTGATAATAGACCTTCGCATCCAGCGTTCACAAAATTGCCTCTTATATATATATATATATATTTATATTTAATTAATTGTTCTCTTGAATGATATCGTTGATTTAGTTGTATCCGAAGAAAGGCCAACACACAGGGCTGTCTGTCTGGTACATTCCACGCCCATGCTTTGCTTTCGAATATAAACAAGTAACAACAACCTCGATTGAATTTCCAAACACATTCAATTCTACTTCTGGTACGCTCTCATTTCATTTCTCTGCATCTTTATATCAATAATAGCTCAATTGCTAGAGATCCATTGACCAGACCTTAATCTCTTCCTAATTCTCTTAATACTTCTTCTTTTTTCTGTTTCTATGTTTATGTTACAATCCGAAGATTGTAACTCTTTTATAGTTTAATATAATTGCCATTGTAGTTCAGACTACACTACTGTTTGTGTTGGATTATTAGCAGAGAATAAAGGATCATTTTTCACTATAATTTTCCCCTGTTTGCGTAATAATATATTGTGATTTACAATAAAAATTTTGTTGGTAACTTATATGATACATGGTGTTGTCTAATAAAAATGCGTTTTTTATTAGGTGGGCACTCAAAAAAACAGTTCCACTACAGTTCAAGACATGGCTCAACAGGCAATTCCAACACAATCAACTCAACTAACAAATATGCAAAGAAGAAAAAATATCAACTCACGACTATTTTTCAGTTTAAGAGCTGAGACTACACTTTTTTTCACAGTATACACTAACTTCACCAACTACCATGGGTTATAGATTGCTTTTGGATTGTAAAAAAACTCCATTTCAAAGGAAAAAAAAAACTTTTCTTTTTTGATAAATCAGTAAGATTTTCGTTAAAAAAAAAAAAAAA
>NW_027069620.1:756773-801830 GCF_002906115.3 Quercus suber | reverse complement strand
TTTTTTTTTTTTTTTTTTTTTTTATATGAAATCTTACTGATTTATCAAAAAAGAAAAGTTTTCTGTTTTCCTTTGGAATGGAGTTTTTTTCATGTTGTTTAAGAGATGGGCATTGCATTGGATGCATATGCCAGATGTTGATAGAGTTTGGAAGGGTAACCTTCTTTTGGGTCTGATTACCTTGCCTATACCCTTGGGTGGAAGCAATTAGAAGAGAAGTGATTAAGCATAATATAGTTTTGACAATAGGTCAACAAATGAAGGGAATTCAGTAGCACAGGCAGAAATGCATAACATGAGGTGATGACTTCCATGATATGGCACTTTATTTTGGATAGAGGGGGGAGGGAGGGAAAGTACTCTAATTCTTGATGTGTATAACATACTCAAGTGCCAAGCACTGAACAGTTTGTTTTTTTTCTTTGCTTTTGAGGCCTTAGTAGAATTCTAATGGTATTTGGAACTTTGAATGCAGTTAGAAAAACATTCATAGATGCAGACGGATTTCCTCCTTTAGTTTTATTAACTAAATCTTACAATACATTAATTTAAAAAATATATATATATATATATATTTAACAAATTTACGAATTTTAGTATTTTATATCTCTAAATTTTTCTTTGGTTTATTCAATTAGCAAATCACTGGTGAGTCTTTTACTTAAAACAAATACTTTTTATTTTGTCTTTTTAACTAGAAAGCCTCTAATTGTTTCAGGACCTACACTGTGCTTTATCCTTTTTTTTTTTGTGCTTATTTTGCTATTTTGCAATTGCCTTAGTGTTTTCTCTTGTACTTTTAGCTTGGGATTTGTGATATGTTTCGTTCTACTGTCTCATAGGAATGTTAATTTGTATATTTCTTTGTTTTGTTCAGTGAAAATTTACTGATTTATCAAAAAGCAATCACCTACATTTTTATTTATTTTAATTTTAGAGGATGCTATCATTTGTGCTCTAACATTGGATGTGTGAATAAATTATTTTTTTATACATAATATGTAGCATATTAAGTGATGGGAACGTATTAGATTAGTTACCTAAATCTATAATTCCCTTATCCTAATCAATTTTATTCGTTTTACCCCTAAAACACTATCATATAATTGGATGGCTGAAGCTTATTTGCATGGGGAATTTTATAATTGGATGGCTGAAGCTTATATGAGAACTATAAGAAAAACATGCATGTTTTCTAGCATTATAGAAGTCAATTAACCTAATCACGTCATCATTTTTTTGCTGAATTTTTCTTAGAGATTATTGATTTTGGAGAGTTGTTAATGAGTAGTCCATGCAAAGTCTGTCGCTTGAGTCTAGGGAAATTGTTTGATATATGACTTGTGTGTGATAGTTTTCCGCTGTTTATGTAGGCCCTATAAATAGCTTTTAGGAACTATTATTGTGTACGGTTAGTGTTAACTGTATAGCTGTTCCAAGTAGCTTGATGTTGGTTTTATTGACTTGAGTTGGATTGTGGCTTAATTTGTTGATTTGATTTTTGAAAAATGAAAAATTCTATTTAAATAACCAAACTAGCTGTAGTGCTGTGTTTTTGTACTTGGGTCTTACATATAATGTTTATTTTTTTTTTCTTGACCAAAAGTTTTCTTGTGGATTATTGATATGTGAATTGTAATAGTTTTAGGATGCATTAAAAAAGAGTTTGATGGAATTGTTAACTAAGAGGGATAAAAAGAACAACCCTTATTTGAATTCATGTTTTAGTGTTTTAAAAGATTGATTATCATTTTATTTTTGTTCCATTAAACATTTGATGAAGAAATATGGAGTGGTTGTTGAATATTTATTTTTATACATGCATGTTATTAAAGTCAGCTTTGTTTTCTAAAAGTGTTTGCTTTGGAATATGGGATGTAAAGCGACCAAATTGGGATGAGTAAAACTAATAATATATATTCATAATACTTTGTTTTCCCCTTCTTCTATTAATCTGGAGCCTACAACATATCAATTCATTTTTTAACAATATTAAAAAATTAGTGACCTTTGGTATTTTATATCTCTCTTCCGTTTAATTTTGTTTTCAATTTGGTGATATATATATATATTTTTAAACAAATATTTTATATTATTGTTTCATATTTTTTTATTTATTTGGTATGACAGCTAGCTAAAGGATGTCAGTCTAATTGGAGCTCAGCCTGCTGAATTAGGAAATCTTGCTCATTTGTGAAAAATGTAAGAGAAATATACACGTTTTGTTCAATTATAAAAGTTGTAAACTCATCATGTTATTATTTTGCTCAATAGTTCTTAAGGAGATTATTAATTTTTGCTAGTTGTTAATGAGTAATCCATACAAATTCCATTGTTTAAGTCTATGAAAATTGCCTATACATATGTTTTGTTCAGTTGAAATTTATTGATTTATCAAAAAGCAATCACCTACATTTTTATTTATTTTAATTTTAGAGGATGCTGTCATCTGTGCTCTAACATTGGATGTGTGAATAAATTATTTTTTTATATATAATATGGAGCATATTAAGTGATGAGAACATATTATAGTAGTTACCTAAATCTGTAATTCCCTTATCCTAATCAATTATATTCATTTTACCCCTAAAACACTATCATACAATTAGATGGCTAAAGCTTATTTGCATGGGGAATTTTTAGACTACACCTTGAACAATTTAAAACAGAGTTTGAAATGTTAATGAAATTGGTAGTTCTTGTATGTACCGATACTTATAGATTAGTGATTGCATTCTTCTTTCCTACCCTCCTTAAATTTTGTATTGCTTTTGTTTTTTTCTTTGGTATGACAGCCAGCTAAAGGACCTCAATCTAATGAGAGTTTAGTCTGCTGAATTTAAAATCTTTCTCATTTGTGAGAACTATAAGAAAAACATGCATATTTTCTAGCATTATAGAACTCAATTAACCTAATCATGTCATCATTTTTTTGCTGAATTTTTCTTAGAGATTATTGATTTTGGAGAGTTGTTAGTGAGTAGTCCATGCAAAGTCTGTCACTTGAGTCTAGGGAAATTGTTTGATATGTGACTTGTGTGTAATAGTTTTCCACCATTTGTTTAGGCCCTGTAAATAACTTTTTGGAACTATTATTGTGTATTGTTAGTGTTAACTGTATAGCTGTTCCAAGTAGCTTGATGTTGGTTTTATTGACTTGAATTGGATTGTGGCTTAATTTGTTGATTTGATTTTTTGAAAAATGAAAAATTCTATTTAAATAACCAAACTAGCTGTAGTGCTGTGTTTTTGTACTTGGGTCTTACATATAATGTTTATTTTTTGTTTTCCTGACCAAAGGTGATCATCAAGTTCCTTCATCATTGATCCACGCAATCCTGAAGCAACTGCATTACAAACCTGGTACATTATGCATCTCTTTTAAATTCTATACTACATATAAGTGATTAATATCCACTTTTAAAGCATTGAGCAAAATGACTTCAATTCAATTTATAAATGCATTAGTCTTTAGCAAACTTTAGGACTGATGTGCATCAACAATCTACTAAAACAAATAGACTCCTTTCTTCCCTTTTTATTTTTTTACCTCTATACACAACCAAACACCTTGTGTATATTACACTTTTAAAAATCTCCAACTAATTGAAAATCATCATTCGATTATGTTATATATTGGCTTTACTTTATTTTTTATTTTTGCATTTACAAGCCTATCTTAAATCATTCCTAATTATATAACGTTGCTCTAACTTCACATGACAGTTAAAGGCCATGAGGCTTATCTATAATACTAATGGAAACCTTCTATATAAAAATATTAATCAATATAAAAATATTATATCTTTACCTCTATTGTTATTGTGACTTTCTTGGAGTTTTCAGAAGTAATGACCAATGTTAATGTATTTATCAATATAAAAAATAAGTTTTGATTATGCTATTTGTAATTTAATTCATGAAATTTAACTACCTTCTTAATTTCACCATTAACGATCTTGTTGAAACTGGTTCAAAATGCCCAACTCACTACACAAAAAATAGAGTATATCTTTACCTTCTGTTTTATAGAGATAAAGAATCAAGAAACTTTGAATCATTTTTTTTGCTTGTTCAATTTTCAATTGCTAGAGCAATGTGATTTGCTTGTAACATCAAGCTTTCAATTGTCAGAGCAATGATGCAAGCATTTTGTGAAGAAATATAATCAATTTTCAGATGATGCATTTTTCTTGTTATGTTTTGTTTATCCTTTGTTTATGTGTGTATGCATTTTATTTATTTATTTTATATATTATTTGTAAGTTCACAGTGTTATCTTCATAAATGTTGCCTCTTGTATTGCAATTCATTTCATTACAACTTCTTTCTCTATATAGAATACAATGAAAATTAACATAAAAATTTAAAACATTTTAGTCATTGGAACAGTATTATTCGTTTACTGTTATAATCCTTGCAATATATGCATTTTTATTTTTCATAGGGCCACTGAAAAGGAAAAGCAGCTGAATGAGATAATCACTGAAAAACACTATCTCACAGCTTCATCAAGCTCCCTGGCACCAATAATAGAAAATATTACTGAGATTGCTTTAATAGCAACTTTGGTTCAAACGGTGATATCTATTTCTACCTCTTATTATAGTCTCTTTCGTTTAGATTCAATAAAAATAAAAATAAAAATAAAAATAAACAAAAAACTAAACAATGGAAATGTGTAACAATCAATTGATGCAGCGATCCAACTTTTGGATAAATGAAACAATATCCATTACAAAGTTGGACCAACAATTTTGGTACATGGCTTGCAGTAAGTGTCACCAAGCCACTGGTGTAGACTATAATGAAGAATTTTCATGCTTATATTGCAAGGAAAAGGCTGTTGCAAATCCACGGTATGTACACTACTAAAAACCCCTTTGTAACAGTAATGATATGGATAAAAAAAAATCAGTTAATCTTAAATTTATATTTGTATCCAATTGATTATTAATTTCGTTGTCCAACTTCTAGATGTCGACTTGAAGTTAAGTTGGACGATGCAACTGGACATTTAATGGCAACTCTATTTGGAGATGAGGCTGAAAAGTTTTTATCATGCTCAGCAATTAAGCTAATGAATGAGACTATAGAGGTAATAAACAATCATAACTAATCTTTAAATAAATAGAAACATTTAAGCATAAATTACAAAAAACTCTTTCATTTGCACTTTGTATGGTTAATTTTAGGATTTGTTTTTAAAATAACTATAAAAGCCATCCCAAAATATTTTCTGTTGTGGGTTTGTGTTTTCTGGGTCTGTTAGTGTTTTTTGGGTTGATGTTCTAGGTTTTTTTTCTTTTCTGGTTGGTCTGCTTGTGTTTTCTGGATAACTGTTCTGTGTTGTTCTCGGTTTTTTTCGTTGGTCTATGTTTGAGTTTTCTTTTCTGGGTTGCTGCATTTTCTGCTTTCTGGGTTGCTGCACATTTTCTGGTTACTACATTCTATGATTTCTTCCTGCGTGTTGCTGCATTATCTGATTTCTGGGTTGCTACATTTTCTGCTTGCTGCGCTTTTTCTGGTTGCATTTCTGGTTGCTGCGCATTTTCTGGTTGCTACATACTGTAATTTCTTCCTGCATGTTGCTGCATTTTCTGGTTGCTGCGCATTTTCTGCTCACATTTTATGGTTGCTGCCCATTTTCTGCTTGCATTTTCTGGTTGCTGCACATTTTCTGCTTGCATTTTTTGGTTCCTGCGCATTTTCTGCTTACATTTTCTGGTTCCTGCCCATTTACTGCTTGCATTTTTTGGTTGCTGCACATTTTCTGGTTCCTACACATTTTCTGCGTGCTGCATTCTATGATTTCTTCCTACACTATGATTTGTAGTGGAGAGAACTCAAGCCTCTAAATTTAAGTTTGATCAACTCCTTATTTTAGTTTAATTAAGTGTACTTATTTGGTTATAGGATGGAATCAAAAATATTGAAAGCTTTGTCAAGCTCTCCGCTGATAAGAATTTTCTCATCCAAGTGAGAGCAATAAAGCTAGACACCCCTACAGAGCCAATGCTATAAGTTCAACATTGTTGCCATTCATGATTCGCCTCAAGAAAATCCATGAAAATGAAGTTCAAAAAGAACTATGTAATGCAAGACATCTCCTTTTGGAACTGTGTAAAAAAAAATAAGCACATGCAAAAGACAAAGTGATACATTATTCATATATAATGTATCACTTTGTCTTTTCATATAACTAAATGAAGCCATAAAAACATTACCTCATTTTTGTTACTCCATTATGTGCCTATTATTACAAATCAACATTTTGGGTTTCTTTTTGCACATTATATATACTTATCATATGGTGCTTCTCAAAGCACATGTATATATTTGAAGTATGTAAACCATATATACCTATGATATTATCCACATGTATATATTTGAAGTATGTATAACCTATATACTTATAATATAGTGCATTTCAAAGATCAAGTGTTGAAGTCATCAAGTCTGTCCAAGAAACAAGCTGAAGAAGTGCAAGTTCTTTAAAACTCGACAGTTAGCATGTGTCGAGGTTTAAGAAGTTGTTGAGCCCGTGTGCTCGACACCTCCTATCTATCGAGGTTTATGAAATTCAGAATTTTGATATGATTTTCTTGGAATCTGCGAATTTGTCTTTGGGCTTTCTTTTCTCCTAACCCTAGACATATAAAAGGATTATTTTAAGGGCCGTCAAAGAGTTCACAAGTTGCACAAGTATTGAGTAAAGTCTATTCAAGCAAATTGTGACCAGAGACAAAGTTTTTTCATAATTCATCATTCTTGAAGAAGTTGTTGTATATGTGCATCATAGGGTTTTGTAACCAAGTATCTTCTTGATCTTCATCGTATAGGATGAACTGAAGAACTTTGCAACCAACAATCTTCTCTAGTTGGTGATTGAAGTCGTGTGCTAGGATCCGCACAATTGGTTAGTCATGTACTTAGGAGCCGTGCATCAAAAGGAGAAATTGTCACTACAGAACAAGTCCAATTGGGTATTAGGGTAAGGGTTCAACTGTAGGTTGGTATAAGGTACTGAGATTCCTTTACTTGTAATCGCTTGTTATGATAATAGTGGAATTTCGAGAGTGGTAACCTTAAAATCACCAGGTGGGATTTTTTCCGTATAGGTTTTTCCTATTCGTAAACAAATCACCGTGTCATATTTATTTTTCACTGCACTTAGTTTAATTGGTGATTTGTTTATGTTATCTTACGTTTTGTATGTTAATTTGATTAATTAATAACTTGACTAATTAATCAATTAATTTAATCATAAGGGATCAATATGTTTTTGGCCTATTAGATATTCATATTTATATTTTATATAATAAAAAAAATACATTTTTAAAAAATAAAAATAAACAAACAAACAAAACCCAAGCCTCTTGTATAATTGTAGCCCGTTGGAACCAATATCAATATGCTAGGCTTCTCTATTTCGTCTATCTCCAAACTACCTTTATTTATTACCTTCGATCAAACCCTCAACTCATTCCCGCCAAAACCTTCAATCATCATCACCACTAAATCCAAACTCTGAACCCCTTAACCACCGTCTAATCCACCACCTCAATGTGGGCCACCTCCACAAGCAATCTCCACCCTCGATCTCATGGCCCAAAAGGGTACCCACCCAGACCTCACCACCTACTCCCTCTTCCTCAAGTCCTGTATAAGGTCTCGGAACTTCCAACTCGGCAAACTCTTTCACACGCACGACTTGAGTCAAGTTCAATTGACACTTGTTACTATATAAGGTCTCAAAACTTTAATTTTGAAAGAGAATAAATCAACATTTTATGTCCATTGTTTTACTCATCAACTTCAATTGACATTTGTTGCCGTTGCTAAAAATCACATTAATATTGCTGAATTTTTTTATATGGTTAGTAATTTAGTAATTGTTGTTGGAGGCTTTTGTAAGAGACGAGATGCTCTTCGAGATGCACAATTTGCCAAAATTAAAAAAGATTTAGCGAATGGTGTACGTAGAAGTGGGCAATGTTTGAATCAAGAGACACATCTTAAATGTCTTGGTGATACATGTTGGGAATCATATTATAGGACTATTCTCAACTTAATTTTGATGTTCTCTACTGTTGTTAATGTACTTGAGATTATTGAAGAAGATAGCCTCTCCGACCAAAAAGTTGAAGCTCGATCTATTATGATGTTAATTCTATCTTTTGAATTTGTCTTTACTCTACACTTGATGAAAAATATTTTAGGGATCACAAATGAGTTGTCAATAGCATTGCAAAAAAAAAATCAAGATATAGTCAATGATATAGTAAATTCTATGGATCTTGTTAAAGTGTCTAAGCAACAATTGCAAGTGATGAGAGATGATGAATGGATATCTTTATTGACTGAAGTATTTTCATTTTGTACCACACATGATATTTTTATCTTTAACATGGATGAAATATTTGTAGTTAGTGGGAGGCCGCAACGCAACGCAACACCCAACAAAATACAAATTTACATCATTATCGTGTTGAGCTATTCGACATAGTCATAGATATGCAACTTTAAGAGCTTAACAACTGTTTTTTAGAAGCGAATACCGATTTGCTATTTTATATGGCTTGCTTGAATTCAAGTGATTCATTTGTGACTTTTGATAGGTAAAAGTTGATACGTCTAGCAAAGCTCTATCTATCTGATTTTGTTGGGACAAATATCTTGGCACTTGACTCTTAACTTCAGAATTACATTTTTGATATACGCAACAATGATTTGTTTTTAGAGTTTCAAGGAGTTAGTGAACTTGCTGAAAAGTTAGTGAACACAGGGAAGCATGAAACTTATCCATTAGTCTATTTGCTTGTAAAGTTAGTTTTGAATCTTCCTGTCGCTACTGCAATAGTAGAAAGAAGTTTTTTAGCAATGAAATATATAAAGAATGAACTGCGCAATCGAATGGGAGATCAGTGGATGAATGATTGCTTGATTGTGTATATTGAAAGAGATGTAGCTTGTAGCATTGATAATGAGACTATCATACAACAATTTTAAAATATGAAAACTCGTAGAAGACAAGTGTAAACTTTATGTATTTGCGTGTTTTTTTATTATTGTTGTTGTCAATAAATGAACTTCTCTTTTTATTAGATTGTGTAATTTATGCTTTTTAAGGAACATTTTGGGAAAAATTCCTGGAGACACCATTGTCACAAGCTCAAGCCAAGCTCAAACTTTTGACTTTTCCTGATAAGTCAAGCTTGAATATACATTACTTGACAAAGCTCGATTCATTTACAGCCCTAACGTCAATGCATTACAGACCCTTACAAAAACGCACACAAGCAGAACTATAGCTCGCCCACTTTAGCCAAGCCCATTTGATCAACTCAAAACCCCAACCCATCCCATTTTTTCTAACATTGTCCAATTCATTGTCAACTCCCTCTCAATCAAAACTGTTTGCAACCGTTTGGGTGAAGCTGGATTGGTCTTTTAAGAACCTTAATAAAAATACTTTATATCATCACATGCGCTTTGCATGTGCAATGAGGCCTTTTTTTTTTAGGGTTTATTTTATTATATATATATATATATATATATTAAGAACATGGGGTCTCTTATTATAATAGATTACAAATAATTTACAAAAATAATTCTAGTCAAGTTCTTGCAATGATATTATCATTTAATTTCCTATTACTTCATGTTTGTCATTGTAATAGATTGTAAAATAATTGTTAAGAGATTATTACAATAATATATCTTCGTTGCAATTTCACTGCAAGATTTTCATTGTAATAAATTGCACATTTGAAATTATCAATTTATTACTACAATTTTTTCATTTTAAATTATTGGAATTTTTTTTAATACTATAAGGTATTGAGACCTCTACTTGTCTCCCTTTTAGAGATATTAGTTGTGCTTTCTGTTTATTCATGTGGCTTCAACATTTTAGTTGTTTGCCAAGTTATTTAATTATTGATTTGATTGTGTATTTAGAGCATGATACAGAGATTGTTCTTCCAATTCCATCGTTATTAACGAATGTGTTTTAATAGGGCCTTTAGTAGAGCATCTTCATCCTTTTTCCATCATAGATACAAAATTTTTTTGAACAGTGCATTCAATTGATGAGTAAACTAATGATATTTCTTTCTCTTATCCAACCACCAGCCTGATTTTGGTATTATGTTCTCAGTTTTCTCTAACTTTTAGTCATAGGTTTATTGCGAGAAATTGAATATTCTTATAATCCCTCAATCTTGGTACATTTTAAAATTATTAAGAAGGCTTGAATTATAATTGGGAAAGAAAAACCAAGCACCAAGCACCTTGATTTAGATTAGCCTAAAGAAATTTTCTCTTGGGGCTGTCATCGCAATGTAAATTTATTATGTGCCTTGGCGCAAGAAATATAGCGAGCTAGTAATAGGTTACCTTCCAAGCATTGTCTTGAGTTTAGTTTTGTAAGGTGTTCCCCATATAAATGATGTTATTTTCATCAATAGAGAAATCTATTTCCCGCAATAAGAGAAAGGAGAAAGCGTTCTATAATGTTTTTCTTTTCAATATCTGGAATGTGTTTCTTGTCAATGTTATTGCTAGTACCATTATAAGCCAAATGAAATGAATGTTAAATCTAGCGTGAAAGACATAGCCACTGAACTTGTCCAAGTAGTTCCAAACAAGTTTATTCTTTAATTCTAATATAAGTTTGTTATTAGGTGCAGTGCATGGTGTTACAAGGTCAATTTTTCTCTCCAATTGCCTGCTTGTGATGGCCCTAAGTTCATAACTTAGTCTCAGCCAACACCACACACACACATGACTGAAACACTTAGAACAAATTATTAAGGACACACTCACACAGTACACACACTATGTTTGCAGGAAACCACCCCCAACCTTTATTACTCAATCTCAAGTACAAAGAAAACCTTTACAAGTTACAAAGCTTGGAGAAATACCCAAAATTCTCTCTAAAGCAAAATACAAAATTTGCTGTTGACACTCCCAACAACATAAAAGCAAAATACACAATTTGCTGTTGACACTCCCAATAATATAAAGGTCAAATATGCAGAAATAATTGAATTTTGGACAATCTGTCACTTGGGTCTGACTTAAGACACCATCAACTGCTGTTGTATTAGCTCATTCTCCATGTTTCCAGCCCCTACACAGCAGACTAGAACATCAGGAACACCAAGAACTGCTTGTAACTGCTATTGCACATCAGCACATGTCATAGCCCATGTCTCAGCATATCATGGGGCTTCTATCCATCACCTAGCAGCCTACACAACATGTCCATCCATGTTTTGGGAGGCTTGGCCCATGCCTAAGCCATCCGCCATTAGCCACATAGCCTATGCAGCCTGTCCATATGCAACACACACATAAGGTAACTGCCCATCAGCCCACTAGCATCTATCCATGCACTAAAGCAAAACTCACAAACCCATGCCTTTCACACAACATCTGATTGCACATCATCATGGCAACCCAACCCTGCCTTGCACATAAGCTACCAAGCCCATGCACAAGCAACCAACCATCAAGTCACCAATGCCATGCACCACCACTCATGGGTCGACACCACCTACTACCATCCATTATGAAACCAACTCTGCCCACCATGGCCCTCCCATGCCATGGCCTTGGGGCACCATGTGGAGCAAGGTGCCTCAACATGCTGCCTCTATCCACAGCTTATCGATCCAACTCGAGCTGGGGAATCGGACATGTCAAACATGTCCCCCTTTAAAGAACACTTAGGAGCATTTAGAATCTAGCTTGAGGAGACATTGGTGTGTTAAGGAGACATAAAGCCTTATGACTGGCCTAATGCTGCTCAAGCACCATCCTTCCTCATGCCATCATCATCAACGACTAAAACTCCTAAAACATGGTGAGGCAAGTGAGGTAGGGTCCTTAGATTAGGGTAGGGATAGGGCATGGTGGGTGGCAGGGTAAGGAAATCACCTATGGGGCAAGGGAGACAAGATTTTTTTTCAAACTAGTTTGGAGAGAAACATTTCAAACTCCTTTTATATCTTTTTATTGAATGTGAATTTTGGAAATCTAACTGTTTGATCGCATGTTCTTTATATTCTTAACATGCATGTCAAATTTCGTTTAAATCGAATTTTATTTACTATTTGATCAATAAACTTATTTTTTATGTATAATTTTTTACTACAAAAACTCGAAATTTAAACATGTAATTGACGATATGACTATTGATATTTGATTTTCTTAAAATTTTGTAAGCTTGAAGGATATAATAAGAACATGTAATCCAATGATTAGATTTTCAAAATTCACCTCCAATAAAAAAATATAAGAAGAGTTTGAAGGATTTTTCTCCAAACTAGTTTGGAGAGTAACCTTTTCAAGGGTAAGGGTGGGATACCCATGACTTAGGCTTGTCTCGCCCCATTGCCACCTTATGTAGTTGCTATTTCTCGTTCAAAGCTAATGTTTTAATTTGTAACTCTCATATATCAATTTTTTCTTAATGAAAAGTTTCGAGAAACTAGAACCCTCGAGTCATTAAACTAGGCATACAATACCACATAATATGTATTGCAATAAACCTATTTACCTTTTTTGTTTGGTTGTGAACTTAGGCTATGTTTGATTTGCTAGTTTCCATCCTCCAAATCTCAGTTTTCATAACTCAATTCTCAAATTTTGTACCCCCACCACAATTTAGTTTGTTTGGGTTAGTTTTCATAACTCAATACTTAAAAAAGTGAGTTTGAGTTGTGAAAATTGAGAACAAGTTTCTGATATTTTCAAGTGAAGAGTTATATGTTATGATAGCTTTTTTGTAAATTTATGCAAACGCATGAGACCCATCTCAGTGTCAAGCCAACATCAAGTCAGACACCCAACGCCCTCTTTCTTCTTCTTCCTTTTTTTTTTTTTTTTTCCTCCTTCAATTTATACTCTTATTCTCTTTCTTCTTTTCTCTTTATTTCTTTTTCAGTTTATATGCTTCTTCTCTTTCTTCTTTTCTCTTTCTTTCTTTCTTTCTTTCTTTCTTCTTCATGCTAGATCTTCTCTCAGCTTCTTCTTTTCTCTCTCTCTCTCTCTCTCTCTCTCTCTCTCTCTCTCTCTCTCTCTCTCTCTCTCTCTCTCTCTTGCAGTCTCACAACATAAAAAGATCAGACTTCGATGATGATGCGAAGGCTTATAAATAGATTAGAGCTCCAATTTTGGTTGTGATTTGCGTTTAGATTTGGTTTTGATGTGCTTTCTGGGTTTGGAATTTGTTTTTTTAGAGTTTATGGTTTTATGGGGTAATTTGTTGTGGTGTTGAAGGAGGTAGTGGTGTGAGTCGATCTTCTATGGTGTATGGGTTTGATTTGTTGTGATTTGTGCGGTGGTGGATGGAAAACAACAATGATGGGTTAGGTTTTTTAGGGTTACAATCGGCGGGTTTTTAGGTTGCGATTGGTGGGTTTGTGGTTGTCAATTGTGGTAGGAGGCGGGGTGGCTGAGTTTTTTTAGCTGGATGTTGGGTTTGGCTTCTTTGGTTCCTTAGAGGGTTGTCTCAACTATGGAGAGGGAATGTTCACACGGGTAATGAGGGAGGACCGTTCTGACCCAATCAAACATGTAGACTCCACCATTTTGAGTTAAAGTTGAGTTTTTAGGCCAAAAGTTGAAGCCAATTTTTTAGCTAAACAAATTGGGAGTGAGTTAAGATAAAAATAGAGAATAGGATGTGAGATATTGGTTAGAGTTTTGAGTGATGCTAAAACCAAACATAGTAATTACTTAATTTGTATCCTAATTTGGAGCGTTTTTGTATGATATCTTATTATTTTAAACCAATATAACATGCTATTAATTTGTAACCGCCCGCCATCACCAAAGGTGCCTTTCTTTCTCTCCACTAACCCAACTTTCTCTCACTGATCCAAACAAAGAAGCTTCCATGCTCCACCACTCGCCACCACTATTAACAACGATTTCTCTTCACTAAAATCCAAGATCGGTGACCCAAATCGCGCCCACACCCCACAACACAACAAACCCAAACCCACCAACATAGAAAACTCCAACCCAAAATCACTAGATCGACAACCTAAAATCGTGAAAATGCAGAGAAAGAGAGAGAATAAATGAGAGGAAATAAGGTGAAAAAATCACTAGATCGACAACCTAAAATACGTTCTTATACTAATATAAGGTGAAAAAATTGGAAAGTCGCTACCAATTCTCTAGCATACTTCTACTCATTGTTTATTACTATTATTATTTATCCTTTTTTTTTATGTTGAATTTTTAGAGAGTCCTTCGAAAGACATAAACTGCTTACAACAAAGAATTCCATATATTACTAACTTTGATCATAACAAACAAGTGTAACAAAGAAGGATTTTTTTTTTTTTTTTTTTTACAATGCCTTGATAATGTGTAATCCACACTTGCTGTGCTATCCCATCTCTTATAAATTCTATGTTTTGGACCAAGTTTCATCAAGCTAGTTTATCATTTAAAGAGGGTTGTTGTACAAACGAATTTTTGGTCCTTACAAAAGGCATATATGGTTTTCAAAAAAAAAAAAAAAAAGAAGGCATATATGTTGAACTTTGCTCTAACATTAAAACTTTAGAGTTCAAACTTTTTTTTTTTTTTTTGTCTTTTTTTTGCTTTTTTGCATTATGTTTTTAAAATATTCGTTGTAGGTTGTTATATAAGATGATCTATCCTAGTGTGTCCACAAGTTGAGTTCAATTGAATTCCCCCACCAATCGATCACTTGACTTGACTAAAGACGGTTTCAAAAACCCCACAACAAATGCCATTTTTGGTGTAGAAGTTGTTGCCTAGCAAGTTGTGGGAATCCCAGTGTTTGGATCTATAGAAATCATCAATCTTCTCGTCCATGGTAATGTCATGGAAAGATTATGAGATCTCCATTGTATCTAGAGTATATCTTGCCTAATCCAATGAATATCTCATTAATTTGATGGAGATCTAGCAAGATTTAGTGAGATTTTTACCCGATCTGACAAATTACCTCAAAAGCTCAAATGGTGAATGGTGGCAAAGAGGTGAAGCAATAGTGGGCTTTAAACAAGTATGTTAGACTACGTTTTTAAACGAGAACCCATTACTCCTATTATATATGTGTTTTTGTTGAATTCCTCCAAGTTGAGCAAGTCCAACTCAATCTTACGAGCTCGAAGCATTCTTTTTAAGTTCAATAAATTTAGAGGAACGATAATTCACAATTTTATTAGATGACAAGTTATTAATAATAAAAGAATTTTTTTTATACTAAATAAACATTCATTAAAACAAACATACAAAGTCACAGAATCATGACAAGTTGAGATTTAGTCTACATAAGTGAACAGGAAACAAAGTAGTAATAAAGGCTAACTCAGTTACACGAGAAAGACCTAAGTTAGGGACAACAAAGGAAAAAGTTATAAGCCTTGCTGTTGAAACTGGATCAGGTCTGAGATAAGAGGAAGCTCCTGCCAATTCGGTGACTGAGCTTTATTGCATATTTGTTCCAGCCTTTTGCTATTACTGAGGATGATAACTTCATTAAAGCCCAAATTCTTTACTTTATAAACCGCCTCACTCACTGCTTCCAAAAGAGCTAGGTAAAGGATCTGTCTTCCTTTGCTGGCACTACTTGTGATGATGACTCTGCCCTCCATGTCCCTAGCTTCATACGCATACCCACTTCTCCTTGATCTCCTATTTCGGCGAGCTGCGACCTTGAGGATGAGCTGCCAATCACAATTTGTGGGCCTCTGAGTTTGTTGATTGGGTTTGTGAACTTGGGATTTGCAGTTCTTGAAGGCTTCCTAATACCTGCAAATGAGAGATTGGGAGGTTAAAACAACTTCAATGGGGTTAGGGGTTTTGCCCTGATAAAGAACCAAATTTCTATGTATCCATATGGACCACAATATGGTGAAGAAGGACTGTAAAATTTCCATCTTGCTCTGCTCCCACGGGTAAGTAGAGGACAGGTATCCCATAATCCATTGTTTTACAGAAACATCATTTAAAGAGGAGGCTCTAATTTCCAAAATTGATCCATGCCATACAGCTCTAGAGAAAGAACAATGGAGAAAGAGGTGGATGATAGTTTCATCATCTTTATCACACGTAAGGCAACAAGGAGTAACAATTCCCTATTATTCAAAATAGTAAGCACAGGAAGACTGTCATGAAGAAACTTTCAGATGAAGTTCAGAATTTTCATAAGGTGTTTAACTTTCCAAATAATTTTCCAACAATAATAAAGAAAAGTTAATAATAATAGATATATATATATATATATAAATTAATAATAACTAACCAACTCAACAATAAAGAAATTTATTATAAAATTGTTTTGTTTGTAGCAATATCCTTTTAACTTAGGTGTTTTGTGTTTGTTAAAGTTTAGTTTAATTTCTAACATTTTCTCAAAAATAAAAATATAAATTATTTAAATAAGTTTTTTTTATAAAAAAAGTACATACTATTTTTTTTTTTATACTAAAACCCACCCAAAAAGAAGAACCCCATATCCGCAGTCCGCACCCAATCAACTTTCACGAGTGAGTAACGTCCTCAACAGTTAACCCAATCATACCTCTTGGGATATTTTCATCCATCCAAAATAATATAATATACATTTTTTTTCGACACAAAACCAACACAATAATATTTTTTTAAAAAAATAAAACGAGATTAAAAAAACATTATTCATAGAATCATAGTAAAAGAAACTCGACACGAAATATCGGCAGAGACACAAAGTACGAGGTGCAGCTCCGGCACGCGACCCCCCGGCTAACACGACACGTGTACTCTCCCACCACTTCTGAATGCGACTTGATTTGATTTTCCAAAAAGTTGAAAAAAAAAACCCACTTCATTGTCAGAGAACGAAGACTCCAATGACTCATCAATAAATCAGAATTGGCGCTCGAAACACGAGACGCCACGTAATGACTTGTCTAGAGACATAACACAACTTTTTTTTTTTTTTTACGTGGGACCCAGTACCACGATAGTCTTTTACGGGACCGAATCACTAAGCCCAAACTCTATGTTACACGTGTCCACCAACCCAATCTCAGTCACCCACGTCTCTCTTTGAAAAATCCAAGCCACTGGTCCATCAAAAAGATTTCAAAGCCCATCTGTTTCAAATCCAACGGGATTGTGAAAATTCAACGGCTTAGATTTCATGCTTTTTTATATAACACACAGATTAGCTAGTTACTACCTTTGAATTCCACTTTACGCTATAAAAGAAAAATGAGGTTGATAGAGGCTTCGAAGCCTCACGTTGATGGGCCAGAGGGTACGAATCTACGGAGAATGACGTCAGATTCCGGGGAGATGAGTCAGATCACGGTGACGAGGACGAAGAATGCTCGGCGGAGAAGAATCAAAGTCCGGCGGCTGAAGTACACGTGTCGAACGAAGAAAACATCAGAGGAGGAGGAGGAGGATGTTGGTGATTCGGTGTAGGTATCATTGTCTGTGTCTTCTTCGGAGAAAGACGAGGTGGTTTTGTCGTACGGTTCGGTTTCTGTTATAGGGAGGAGGAGAGAGATGGAAGATGCGGTGAGAGCTGAACTAGGAATTATGAACAAAAAAGGTGGCGGTGGTGTTGGCGTTGGAGGAAAGTACGATTTTTTCGAAGTGTACGATGGGCATGGAGGGTGCCACGTGGCGAGGGCTTGTAGTGATAGGTTGCATGGGATTTTGGTGGAGGAGGGTGAGAATAGTGGTGAAGAGTTAGAAGGGTTATCGGAGTATTGGGAGAGAGTGATGGAAGGTTGTTTTGGTAAAATGGATGAGGAGGTGGTAGGTGGTGGTGGTGGTGTTGGTGTGGGGAGGACGGTGGGTTCCACGGAGGTTGTGGCGGTGGTGGGAGAGGAGGAGCTTGTGGTTGCTAACTGTGGGGATTGTAGGGCTGTCTTGTTTAGTGGTGGTGTGGCTTTGGCCTTGTCTCGTGATCATAAGGTGCGGTTCTTTTTTGAATATTTGATTCTCAATGTCATTGCCTTGTCTTGCCGCCAAGTGTGATAGTTTTTTCTAGTTTGCTTGGTTTTCTTTTTTTAAAAACGCTATTTGAAGCTTCGGTTTCTGGCTTGATTTATATGAATATATGATAAGAAAACGTTGTTCAAAACAGCACTTAAGTGTGCGTTTGGGGTTAGACTAGAAATGAAAATTATTACACTATTTTACTTATTTGGACACTTTTTAGTATTATTTATAAATTTTATAATACTATTTATAAATTTTACGTTAATATTTCAATTAAAAGTTTTTAAGTATTTTTAAAAATAATTTTTTAATTTTAATAAAATAAGTATTATCGATACGTAACCTTAAACTTCAAGTGAGAGAGAAAAATTCTAACAATGACTTTGACAGAAAAAGGTACAATAGAGCATCTCTAAAGTCATAATTAAATGTGTGTTCTTTCTCCTCTAGTAAGAGTTCTCTCCCTTGTTAGGTACGAGTTTCTTTCTCCCTTAGGAAGATTAAGGGTATTCTTTTTTGTCTTTTCTTTCTTTAGCAACACACGATTCCCTCTCATGGCGGAGGAGGTCATTGATAGTTTGGAGAATATGCGGTTAACAGCGAATGAAGAAGATGTTATTGCAATTCCTGATGAAGAACGCAAGGCAAAAATAGAGAGTTGCACTTTGAGTCTCATTGGAAAGTTTCTCACTTGTAAGCCCTTCAATAAGAAGGCGGCTAAGAATACTATTTGGAGAGCATGGGGGTTGGAGAAAGAACTGCAGATCGTTGATGTGGGATCAAATCTATTCCAATTCAAATTCCAAATCGAGTTTGATCTAGAACGGATCTTTAAGGGAGGGCTGTGGACATTTGACAATCAATTGCTCATGTTGAAAAGATGGCAAAAAGGTATGAATGCTAGTAACGCAAAGATTGACCATGCATCCTTGTGGGTTCAGATCTGGCGGGTTCTTTTTGACATGTCATCCCCACAGGTGGCAGCATTGGTGGGAAGTAAATTGGGAGTTCTGGAGGAAGTTGAGAAACGGAGTAGACAGGATGATCAAAATTATTTCATGAGAGTGAGAGTAGGACTACCAATATCGAAACCACTGAGAAGAGGGGCTTATCTGGCTGGATGGGAAGGCGAACGAGTCTGGGTTACTTTTAAATACGAACGGCTCCCTTTGTTCTGTCACTTTTGTGGATTCCTCGGTCATGATATTCGACATTGTGTAGGTTACTTTACAGCTAAGAAAAGAGAGGATTCGGTGCAACTCCAATATGGGGAGTGGCTTAGAGTAGTAGGGGGGGCGTCCACGGTCTCCACAAAGGAAAACAAAGCCAAGTGGATCGGAGGGTGTTGGAGAGGGGCATGAGAATGTTGAGAAGACAAGTGGAGCTTCATCGTACAAGGAAAAGAAGACAGCGGTGCAAGATGAACAAGGACGAAACCCTAGCAGCATATTATGGAATGTGAAAAAGGAAACAACGTGAATCAAGGAGGTTATCCGGATTTTCAACAACATATTCACGTAACGGCTGGCAAAACCGAGGTTAATGTGGAAAGGGGAGTTATGGGTGAGGTGGCAGAGGTGAATCATGAGTTAATGCTGAAGGGTAGGGATGAATCAGCAAAATTGAAAGGGGATGGAAAAGAAGTCAACGGGCTGGATGGGACTAGCATTAGGCCCAAACCAAAATGGACCCGTTTTGTGCACATGGAAAGTGGGCCTGTATCAAGTGATGGAAATAATAGTAAGGAGCAGCTGGGTAAACGAAAGGCCATGCAATACACTAAAGAAGGCAACTACGAAGACTTGGACGTAATGGTTTTGAAGCAGCAAAAGGTGGATGGGCAACAAACAATTATTACTGACAGATCGGCGAGGGTGGAGACACACCCTTGCCGGAGCAATGAGGCTTCTAAGCTGGAACTGCCAAGGGCTTGGGAACCCTTGGACAGTTCGGAGTCTTCGCAAAATTGTGCGGGATCAAGCTCCCAACATTTGTTTTCTAATGGAGACAAGATTAGACAAGGATGGTTTTGAAGAATGGTGTGGGGACTTACCTTTTCGGAATAAGATTATAGTGAAACAACCAAACACAGGAGGTGGCTTAGCTTTATTATGGAAGGAGGACGTATAACTTGATTTAATAAATTACACCATGCATCATGTGATGGTCAAAGTGAGAGAGGCAGATGGTTTTGCATGGTATTTGACGTGTTTCTACGGATGGCCAGAAGCAGATCAACGTTTTAAGTCTTGGATTTTGCTAAATCATCTTAGATCTTTTGTGCACAGACCGTGGATGTGTATAGGAGACTTTAATGCTATTCTTAGCTCGTCGGAAAAATTGAGCAAACGCCCACCACAAGCTCGATTGATAGATGAGTTCAGAGAAGCACTGGAGATGAATGAGCTAAAAGATTTAGGGTATAAAGGTTATCAGTACACTTGGAATAATAAAAGGCCCGAGGAAGCTAATACAAGGGAGCGCTTGGATCAGGCTGTGGCGAATGGAGAATGGAGAGAAAAGTTTCCACCGACCACAGTAACTCACATATCTTTGCATACCTCAGATCATGCACCAATTATTCTCCAAACAAAGTCCCTCATGGATAGGTGCAAAACTAGTGGTGGACATGGATTCAAGTTTGAAGAATCATGGCTTCTTTGGGATGATTGTGAGGGGGTTATAAAGGAAGTTTGGGAGAGGAATATTGAAGACAGCTCGGGTTTGGAAGCAGTAAGGCAGAAAATAAAAAGCTGTGGTGATGAGCTGCAAGCTTGGGGGTCATCTAGAACACATCCGGATGCTGAAGAGATTAAAAAACTCCAAAAATGGGTTGAAGTGCTTCAGGTAGCCGAATGTACAGTGGAAAGTAGAGCTGAATGGTTGGAAGCGAGTAAGAAGCTTGATAGTTTACTAAGGCAGCAAGAGATTTATTGGGCTCAGCGATCCCGGGTACCTTGGCTGAAGCATGGTGACAAAAATATAAAGTTTTTTCACTCAAAGGCCTTACAAAGGAGAAGGAGGAACTTTATACAAGGGATTAGAGATGAAGGAGACAATTGGGTTGACAGACAAGAGGACATTGCACAGGTAGCAACCAGTTACTTTGGGAATTTGTTTAGTGCTGGAGAGTGTGACCGAATTGAAGAATGTTTACAGGCAATCCCATGTAAGGTGACAGAGGAGATGAGACAGTCTTTATCCAGGGAGGTCAGTGCAGATGAAATAAGGGAGGCACTGTTTCAAATGGGACTGACAAAGGCACCCGGACTCGACGGTATGAATGCATTATTTTATCAAAAATTTTGGCATATTGTTGGGGATAATGTGGTTTTATGCTGTACTTGATTTCTTACAATTTGGTAATATGGTGTCTGAAATAAACCATATAAATATTGTGCTTATTCCCAAAGTAAAATCATCTGAAAAAATGTTAGACTTTCGACCAATCATTTTATGCAATGTCATATATAAAATTATCTCAAAGGTGTTAGCCAATAGATTGAAGCAGGCGCTCCCTCAAATAATATTTCTTACACAGAGTGCATTTGTACCAAGCCAACTTATTACAGATAATGTGCTGGTGGCATATGAAACCTTGCATACAATGCATGGGAGGAAAAAGGGGAAGAAGGGTTCTTTGGCTCTGAAGCTTGATGTAAGTAAAGCTTATGACCGGGTGGAGTGGGACTTTCTAAGAGGTATTATGTTGAAATTGGGGTTTCCTGAAATATGGATTAACTGGGTGATGACATGCATTACTACTCCTTCATTCTCTGTTCTCATAAATGGTAAACCTTTTGGAAGTATTGCACCCTCTAGAGGACTCCGCCAAGGAGATCCTCTTTCGCCTTATTTGTTTCTCTTATGTGCAGAAGGTTTTACTGCTTTGTTAGCAAAGGTAGAAATGGAGGAGCGTATTCATGGTGTTTCAATTTGTAGGAGAGCACCAAGGATTTCCCACTTCCTGTTTGCAGATGATTCTTTACTCTTTTGCCAAGCCACACAAAGGGAGGTCACAGCAGTCACTGATATTCTACATATATATGCACAAGCTTCCGGTCAATGCATAGATATGGAAAAATCATCAGTTCTCTTTAGTAGCAATACACCAGTTACACAAAAGGAGTGGATCAAATCTACTTTTGGAGTAAAGGAAGTGGAGTGTTTTGAGACCTACTTAGGGCTGCCTACGATGGTGGGACGGGCAAAGTACCAAGCCTTTGCTTATTTGAAGGATAAAGTTTGGAGGAAATTGCAAGGTTGGAAGGGTAAGCTGCTCTCAAGAGCCGGGAAGGAAATTTTAATAAAGGCGGTGGCTCAATCGATTTTGACATACACAATGGGTGTTTTCTTACTATTGGTAAAATTATGTGATGAACTAAACCAAATGTAATGCAAGGTTTTGGTGGGGACAAGCTGAAAATGAAAGAAAGATACATTGGAAGAGTTGGGGGATGCTATCTCAATTAAAAAAGAAGGGTGGTATGGGGTTTCGTGATCTAAGGGCATTCAATTTAGCCATGCTAGCTAAGCAAGGCTGGAGGCTAATGCAAAATCAGGAGTCTCTTGTTTACCAATGCTTCAAACACAGATATTTTCCCAGGTGTTCCCTTTTGGAGGCATGTGATTCCACCAATAGTTCATATGTTTGAAAGAGTCTAATGGCCGCTATGCCAATTTTGAAACAAGGAAGCTGTTGGAGGGTAGGGAATGGGGCATCTATAAGTGTCATGTATGACAAATGGATTACAAACTATCCTACATGCAAGGTCCTTCATCCTCCAGATGTGCAAGAGTGGGAATGGAGGGTCTCTGATCTTATAGATCCAAATGGGAGGTGTTGGGATAGAGAGCTGATCTGGAGTAAATTTCATGAAGAAGATGCGAAAGCAATTTGTCGAATGCCCCTGAGTAATCGGTGTGTTACAGACCGGGTAATGTGGATTTACAACAGAAATGGCAAGTACTCAGTAAAATCCAGATACCATGTGGTGAAACAGGTCCTTAGAACGGATGACTGGGTTGAGTGCTCATCGGGTCCAGGTGGATTGGAGGTGTGGATGAAGCTATGGAATTTGAATGTCCCAAACAAGATTAAAGTTTTCGCATGGAGGGCCTGTCAAAATATATTGCCAACACGTGCGAACTTGGCTCGAAGGAAGATTATTGAGGATGATTTATGTGATCTGTGCAAATGCGTTCTAGAAATTGGAATTCATGTCCTTTGGGAATGTGGGGTTGCACGAGGTATATGGGCTAGAAGCTTGGTGAAATTACAAAAGTTCACGCAAGGTCAAGGTGATGTGCTACAACTCTTCACTGAATTGTTGCAGAGGCTATCGACTGAGGAGTTTGAAGTATTCTTAATTGTGGCTTGGCTTATTTGGAATCAACGGAATTCGGTGATTCATGGAGGGAGAGTGAAGGATCCATGGCAAGTTCTTAAAAGAGCTGAAGACTTCGTGACAGAGTACCATTAAGCGCAAGACCAGTTGGGACCTATGCAGAACGTTCAACAACAGCCAGGTGGGTGGCAACCTCCTCATTCTGACCATTACAAGCTGAACTTCGATGCGGTAATATATACAGATTTGGGATGTTCAGGGGTTGGAGCTATTATTCGAAATGAGAGGGGAGAGGTGATGGCAGCTCTGTCTGCTAAGGGACCTTTTGTACAAGACAGTGAGGAAGCTGAGACTTTAGCTTGTCGAAAAGCACTTGAATTTGCTATAGATGTGGGAATCTTAGACTTGATAATTGAAGGTGACAATGCATCGGTAATGAGAGCTGTTGCATCAAATTTTATGGATGGGTCCAGACTAGGCAACGTTCTTGAAGACATTCATTGTCTCATGAGTGGTCTAAGATGGAGCTCTGTTAGCTGCGTGAAGCGAAGTGCCAACACCGTTGCCCATTGTTTAGCCCGGTTCGCTAGAAATGTCTCTAATGAGCTGGTTTGGATTGAGGATAGCCCACAACCTGCTAGGGAAGCTTTGTATAATGATTCATTGATTTTCAGCTAAATGAATGAAAGCCCACGTTTCAAAAAAAAAAAAAGTCATAATTAAATGTGACTTAAGGTTTCTATTAAATACTATGTGAAATAGATTTAAAATCTTAATCACTTAATAGGCTGTTGGGCTTTAATTAAATTTTGCAGAACTCGTCTTTCGAACATATTCTCTCGATCGGTTGAATTTGGCATGTTTCGAATTTTTGAGCCTGCAGCTTCTTTTTCTTGTATATTGACTTACAATACTTTGGGCATTGTCTTATCATAACTATAAATTTAGGAATTTATATCTAGATATCACGGTTTGTCAATTGTTCTAAAATTTTAGAACTGAATAGATAGCTCACTTTGCATAGGTCAATTTCTTTCTTTGACATATATTAGAAAAAGGGTAAATTGTACCATCATTTCTGAAGAAAGAAAAAAAGAATGAAGGATTGTAGATTTTTTTTACTATAGAACCAAGCCTGAAGTAGACACCATTGCTGAATTTTTATTGTCCTATAGCATTATAACTAGAACAAAAATAATTCTCGCTTTTTTAAGGGGAGGAAAAAAAAAATTAGAACGCATGTAATTCAAAATTTGACAATGCCACCAGAGATTTCTCATTGATACGAACAAATTTTTTATTTTTTTTTCAAAATTTTCAAACTTGTCTCCGTTTGCATCATTATCTATATTACATATCTT
Source organism: Quercus suber (assembly GCF_002906115.3). Lineage (NCBI taxonomy): Eukaryota > Viridiplantae > Streptophyta > Magnoliopsida > Fagales > Fagaceae > Quercus > Quercus suber. The sequence continues at coordinate 777,127 of NW_027069620.1, read as the reverse complement.
CTGCACGAGAACCAGGAAGGCTAGTTGGAGTTTGCAAAGCTCCAGTGATACTGCATTTTGATGGAACAATTTTAGGGGAAACAAACATCAATAACTTTGAAGAAGAATCCAAATTCAGGGACCCAAATATGAAACTGAAAGTAAGAAATGTTTCTACATTACTGGTGCTGTGGGGTGGTGCTTCTGCTTAGACGATGTGGATTTGAAAGTAGGAAATTTTGTCATATTCTTGACCTTGTAACTTGTAAAAATCCATGACAGGAAGGGCTAGGTTTTTTTGGCTTTTGGCCATTTCAACATTTTTTTGGAGAGGTTACATTAAAAGAGAGATCGTAGCGAAATTTATTACAGAATTAATATAAATGATTTCCAATACCTGTGGATGAAACAAATATTGTTGCACTCATCTGTGGTTCATCTGAATTTTTTAATTTGCTATAACTAGAACTAGAAGTAGGCTCATCCATAGGAAGAGTGTATAACTATTTTCCAGGTCAGTGGTCTACACATAAGAACTCCTCATATATCAATTGGGCCTTACAGCCCATTATAGAAGATGTAAAGCTCGTGCTTAAAAGGTTTTTTGAGTTTTGATTTTCTTTTATTACATCGGAATGTAAACTTTCATTTCTCACAATCTTGTCATGGGCTACTTCTATAAGTCCGATGGGCTGATTTTGTAAGGTTGGCTTTTAGGACACAAAAAAAAAGGTTATTGGGCCATCAAGCTCTCTTTCTTCTGGAATTATTTTATTTAATAATAATAACATATATAAGAAATAAAAATAAATAAATAAACGACAATCACTTGGTGCATTAATTTGAGCAACTATTTCTTGACATTCATGACATGTGGTTGACAGACAAAGACAAATTGATCAATTTTTCTTACACGGTATGACAATGCTATTTAATTTAACTGTTGAAAGTTGGGAGGACAAGTTGTATTTTTCATTGACGTTTGTGTGAGAAAGCAATAAATATAGAGAAGACATACCACTTGCAAAAGTCATTTTCATAGTTTGTCATGGACTAAGCTTTATGGAAAGTTGACTCATGAGTTGTGCCTTCAATTCAATTGGACACGAAAATGCATGGAACATCATGAACGGCACCCACACCAAACTCGTCCATAACATCAAGAGCCTCTACTATCAAATATGGTCTTTTACCCTAATTTGTACTCTAATAGAGTAATTATCATAAAGCAAATGACATAAGTTAAGATTTTATCATATTTATAATTTTTTTTTAATTCACACTTTTTTTTTGCAAACATGAGGTTTAAATCTCCTACCCTCCATTGTCAAATCAAAAGAAAAAAAAAATTTGTTGATACATTCATGAGTTTTTGTTAGCTTAGTTGAGAAAATATATTCTCATATAAAGGACAAATTCAAATATTGCTTACCCTTCCTTAAAAAAAAAAAAAAAAAAAAAAAAAAAAAAAAAAAAAAAAAAAAAAAAAAANTCATGAGTTGTGCCTTCAATTCAATTGGACACGAAAATGCATGGAACATCATGAATGGCACCCACACCAAACTCGTCCATAACGTCAATGAGCCTCTACTATCAAATATCACGGTCTTTTACCCTAATTTGTACTCTAATAGAGTAATTATAATGAAGCAAATGACATAAGTTGAGATTCTATCGTATTTATAGTTTTTTTTTTTTTTTAAATCACACTTTTTTTAGCAAACATATGAGGTTTAAATCTCCTACCTTCCACTGTCAAATCAAAAGAAATTTTTTTTTTTTGATACATTCATGAGTTTTTGTTAGCTTAGTTAGGAAAATATATTCTCATATAAAGGATAAATTCAAATACCGCTTATCCTTCCTAAAAAAAAATAATAAATAAATAACTGCTTACCCAAAATAAATTGGTGTCCTTTTTATGAACCTACCGTATTTATTATTTAAAAAGTAGGTTAAGGTTAGGTCCAATCCATTAGTGCAATAGACTCAGCACAATTTGGATGTCTCTGAATCATGTTGGGTCCAGTGTATTAATGCTACAATGGACCTAAGTTGTGTCCAAAAATATTTATAGTTAATAAAATTATCTTTTAATTCTATATTTTAAGATACATACAATAATTTCAAACTTATATTGTTCTCTCCATTATATATATATATATATATATTATGCTGATTAGGAAGTTGAATCAAGCACATGTATAGTTGATAGCATTTCATTGATTAGAAAATCATTTCAGCTATACTCCGGTGGACCTAATAATTTGTCCTGGTTGACGAACAAAGAATTTGCTCAACTTTTCTTACACTTTATGACCATACGAAGTTATGTAATTTAACATGTTGGAGGTTGGGAGTTGGGACAAGAAGTTGTATTTTTCATTGATGTTCCAGTGAAAAAGCAACAAAGAATAAAAAAAAGGGATGACTACTTTTTTCTTTTCTTTTCTTTTTTTGATAACAGGGATAACTTTAATTGCAAAAGTCATTTTCAAGTTTGTATATGGAACCACAAATTCATGGAAGCTATTTGTTGACTCATAACTCATGAGTCTTGAGTCATGGCTTCAGTTTAATACGAAGGTGCATGGAATATATGCATAACATCCACACCAAACTTTTACATAATGTCTGTGAGCATTTTATAATCAAATACGAAATACCATAGTCTTTTATCCTCAAATGGCTCTTCAAAAAGCTAGTACGAAATTTTATTTTGTTGAGAAGAAAGCTGGTATGAAATTGATTGAACATGACTAACTGGTCAACATGTTCCCTGTTCCTTTGTCACATCTTAAATTACCATGATGGACTCCCTAAAGTTCTAATCAATACTAGGCACATCATGGGATCTAGTGACATTTTAGGAATTGAAAACATGCGGACCACATCATGGGATCTAGTGACATTTTAAGGTACCACATATTGAGTAGGAAATTGATAATTATCTTGAAAATAATGTAACTTTGGAGCTTGTTAAAAACACATTCTCTAAGTTGATAATTTTCCTATTCAAAAGAGTTCTATTATCATATTATAAAGGGGGGAAAATTACAAGTGTTCACCAAGTTCACCACATACGATTCTAAAAATAAAAAATAAAATAATCATGCACACACATTTTAGAAAACATATATTCATAAGTTTTCTTAATCATTTTATTTGTTAGTTTTTGTGTTGCTTTATGATTGCAAAAGACTTAAGTAAACTTTCTAGATGAAACAAGTTGTAAAACATAAACTCACACCCTTTCTTACAAACAGGTAACTCAGAGTCAAGGTAGTCCTATGTCAACTGCGAAGATGGTGAGAAGTTTCACTTGCTAGTTGCTAGTTGGTTGAAGAAGATATGGTCCTTGACCATAGTGACCTTGGCGTGTTAGATAATGTAAACCAGAACAAAGAGTCCCTACCCTATATGCATTCAAGAATGCAATAATTATGATAAGCTCACGCACACAAGACCAATTGATTAGAAAGGGCCACCCTCCAAATGGGGGAGAAAAATTCTTTATTGACTAGAAAAATCAATACTGCCTTGTAACTAGCAAGTTATTACTCTATTAATTTCACACATGGTATTTTTAATTTTTTTTTTAAATTGGTAGTATAATTATATTAGTTAAATTATGGGTTCAAGTGATAATCCAATAATAATTAACGGCATCTTTTGTGATGTTCAATATATGTGCTTCCAACCCCAACTCTCATCCCTAGTATTTACCTATAATCTATATACTATAAAACCGAAACTTTTGACTTTCTTTTGACTTCATAATATATTGACACATAAGCTTTATTGCTTCCACAATTTAACACCTCATTTTAATTTATTTAATTTGTTAACTAAACACACGCAAGTTTTGAAATCCCAAACCTGTAGACTACAAAATTTCATCAAGCGGATAACTAGCCAGTACTCTCTCCCTAAACAAAACTATAGATCTCCCCTTCTCCCTTTCAATATCCCAAAAAATTAATATATATACTGCAGTTTACTAAACAAAAAACCCTAATCTAATTATTAAAAAAAAAAAAAAAAAAAAAAAAAAACCANAAGAGAGAAAAAGGGAAAGGAAATGAGAGAAATTGAGGTTACAAATGGAATCGAAGAAACAAGCGAGGTGGGGATTTTTTTTTTTTTTTTTTTTTTAATTTCTGGGTTTGTGTTCTTGAATCTGAGTTTGTGTTCTTAGACCTGGGTTTATGTTCTTGTTCAAGCCACATTTAGATCTCAATTTATGTAATTTTTAGTTTTTAATTCTGTTTTTAACTTTTTATTTAGTTAAAATTAATAAATTAATTTTTTTAATTTAGATGCTGACGTGGCATTTTTTAATACCAAAAAATATTTTTTATTATTAATTTATGCCACGTGGACATTAGTTTATTATTATTTATCAATGTTGTTTGCCACTTTAGCAATATCCGTTTATGATGTAACGGCAGGGACCAAAATGGGAACCGTTTTTCAGGATAGGGACTAAAAGCAGTAAAAATAAAATATAGGGACTAAAATGAGAATCGTCTGAAAATGTAAGGACTAAAATGTGCTTTTCACCATAAAATAAACATGCACACACATTTTAGAAAACATATATTCATAAGTTTTCTTAATTATTTTATTTGTTAATTTTTGTGTTGCTTTATGATTGCAAAAGACTTGGTAAACTTTCTAGATGAAACAAGTTGTAAAACACAAACTCACACCCTTTCTTACAAACGGCCAACTCAGAGTCAAGGTAGTCCTATGTCAACTGCGAAGATGGTGAGAAGTTTCACTTGCTAGTTGCTAGTTGGTTGAAGAAGATATAGTCCTTGACCATTGTGACCTTGGCGTGTTATATAATGTAAACCAAAACAAAGAGTCCCTACCCTATATGCATTTGAGAATGCAATAATTGTGATAAGCTCACCCACATAAGACCGATTGATTAGAAAGGGCCACCCTCCAAATGGGGGAGAAAAATTATTTATTGACTAGAAAAATCAGTACTGCCTTGTAACTAGCAAATTATTACTCTATTAATTTCACACATGGTATTTTTAATTTTTTTTTTTTTAAATTGGTGGTATAATTATATTAGTTAAATTATGGGTTGAAGTGATAATCCAATAATAATTAACAGCATCTTTTGTGATGTTCAATATCTGTGCTTCCAACCCCAACTCTCATCCCCAATATTTACCTATAATCTATATATACTATAAAACCGAAACTTTTGACTTTCTATTGACTTCATAATATATTGACACATAAGCTTTATTGCTTCCACAATTTAACACCTCATTTTAATTTATTTAATTTGTTAACTAAACACACGCAAGTTTTGAAATCCCAAACCCGACTACAAAATTTCATCAAGCGCATAACTAGCCACTCTCTCCCTAAACAAAACTACAGAGCTCCCCTTCTCCCTTTCAATATCCCAAAATATTAATATATATACTGCATTTTACTAAACAAAAAAACCCTAATCTAAAAAAATACAAGTTTGTTTTGCAATATAGCTGACTTTGGGTAGTCTAGATATGTGAATGAAAACCAAACAAAAGAAAGACTAAAACTCTGTAATGTTTTGATAAGTGTGTATAGTGCTGTACAAGTTGCGTTAATGTTTTGACAACTTAAATTTTTTTTTTTAATAAAAGATTTCTATTATTTTATATTGTCACTCACTAGAGACTAGAGTGTGTTTTTTTTTTTTTTTTTTTTTTTTAATATTATTTTTTGCTAAATCTAGAAACTAGAGTGTGAATGATATTTTGTTTACAGCTTTCATTCTTTAAGTTTTGTAAAATTTAATTAAGCATAGTATAGTCAGATGTTTATTTTTTGGTTTCTCATGGTGTAGGCATTTGTTCTTGATATGATATGTTTTACTTCATACATTGTAGGTACTGAAAATGGGCTTTCAAGCTTTCATCTTTTCCTTTGTGGGGGTGGCTGCTAGGACATATGCCAAACATGTATGACATCCACTTGATGACCACAAAAAAGTTTCCATGTAGACCTCTTTGCATTCTTGAAATTTTTACTCCAACATGGTTATACAAGAACAAATTTTATGGTCACAAAAATTCACTTTGACCTGAGGTTAAAAAATCTGTGGCTAAGGTGTTGTAAGTTACGAAAAATATGCCAAAAATTGTCAGAGTTTATTCATAAATTCCATATGCCAATGCCACAATAACATATAACTATTACAAATTCTAGTATTGAATTCCATTGAAGGTTGAAGATTGCACAATATTGACCATATATGATAATTTCATATAATGATAATCTCTCAGACTATCACACCAAAAAAATAAATAAATAAATAAATAAATAAATAATATTCTTTAAAATCTCATACTCAATAACTTTCTTGTGCATCGCACGACTTAGCGGCTAATAATAATAATAAAAATAGTAGTAGTATTAGTAGGAATTACTCTTGGAATTATAAATTAAATATTCGAGACCACGGTAGGCAACACGAAATCATGAATGTAGGAATGCTTTCAAGAAGTCATATACTCTCGTATGCAAAAATGGATTGCAAAAATGAAATCTACGCGAAAAACTGGGTAAGGAAAACCTGGACTGCAAAAAGTCAACTCTGGCCCAAAGTCAACGGTCAAATCTGGTCAAAGTCAACCTTTTAGCAACGGTCAACAGATGACGTCAGCAGGCTGACTGGTGATGACGTCAGCAGATGATGTGTTGCTGATGTAAGTAGGTGACGTCAGCTAGGGCTGACGTGGCGGTGATGACGTCAGCAGGTGTCCTAGTGGCGCGTGTAGCACGTGAGGCGCGTGGGTCAGCTTCGCCGAAGATCTTAGCGGCGCGTGAGAGCACGTGAGCCAGCCAATGTAGGTGATTCTTTGCCGAAGATGCAGATCGGGGAAGGATGATTCTAATGGTGTTGACGGAAACAAGATTGGAGCAGCCCTGGTGGCACGTGGAGCGCATGGATGTATTGGCCGAAATGTTGACCGGCGCGTGGCGGCGCGTGAATGGTCAGATGTGGATGTTTCTGGCGGCGATGTGTAGATCAAGTGAATAGCTACACGGTGATATGTCTTATGTTCTAATCGGAGGTTGGAGGTGACAGATCCGATGATGGCAGTGGTTTTGGCGGTGGAGGAGCAGCTTCTGGTGGTGGAGATTCAACCCTGAGGACCTCTGACGGCAAGGAGCAGTCAGGAGAGGGCACTGAAAGGGTTTACTGACCACAGAAGTTGAGGCAGCGGAAAATACCGACAAAACAAGACTGCAAGACACAAGAAAATTAGAGCAATACCATGTTAGAAATACTGAATGTAATTGTATTGTATTTCCTGATGAAAGAATGTACATAGATGCCTTTATATGGTAGGTATATGTGTGCAGTACAAGTAAATATGTGTGCTATACAAGTAACCTAACTGGGCCTAAAGCCCACAATATATTATACACGTTAACAATAAAAAATATTTTAATTTTCTTCATTTATGTTTTGATAGGAATGAAAAAGTGGAAGAATTGAAAAAATAAGTTTGTATAAATTTATTTATATGCCATTGTTAAAAATAATGCCCAATTAAAATAAAAAATTGGCAAACAACGTTGGAGCAAGAAGTTTGGAGGGTTTAGGTACTTGGGTAGATTAGGTTTGGAGGGTCTTCTGCTGTTCATGTATCCCAACTATATTCTTTAGTGGATTTTATCATCGCTTGGAGGGCGGCGGAGAGGTTTTATGCCGAGGACTTCGGTTTCCTCTTCAATAACACATCGTGTGTTGTCCGTGTGTTTGCATCTCTCTTTCCTTTATCTTTGCCTTATATTTACTGCTGTGGATGTGTTTATATTTGGCTTAGATTGTTTTATCAATTCTGTTATAAGCTTGTTATCATATTCCGCACATTAATTGTTTGATATAAAGCTTGAATTGGTATTTTTGTGATTTGGGGGTCTAAACATTCAAGGGTGTTTCATACCCATATTGAACTTTCAGTATTGAATTCTATTGAAGGTTGAAGATAGCACAATATTGACCATATATGATAATTTCATATAATAATAATCTCTCAGACTATCACAAAAATAATAATAATAATAATAATAATAATAATAATAATAATAATCTTTAAAATCTCATACTCAATAGCTTTTTTGTGCATTACACGAGTTAACCACTAATAATAATAATAAAAATAGCAGTAGTAGTTACTCTTGAAATTATAAATTAAATATTCGAGACCACGGTAGGCAACACGAAATCATGAATGTAGGAATGCTTTCAAGAAGTCATATACTCTCGTATGCACTAATGCAGCTTCATAAGATCAAGTTCAGAGAGCTTATTAGTGGTTATATGTATAGCTTCAATTAAAATAGGATTTTACATTTGCTATTCCAGTTGCATCATTCAATTGATCTTGTTTGTACCGCTCACTCACTTTAGATTTTGGTTTGGTCCGGTTTTCCTGCATATAGCCAAACTCTCTCATCAAATTATTTAAGGCATGTTCTCATCCAATCCTTCCAAAATACATAATCGTTCCCTCAAAACGAGGGAACAGTGAAGGACCATGCTTTATCCACTACATGCTTTATCCACTACACAATAGGAGTCAATGATGAAACTCAAGGAAAATGTTCTAAAGCAAATACACCTATGCTCTAATACTAATAAAAAAAATCAATTTAATAGTAGATTAATTGAGTTAATTTATAATTTATTCCAAACAAATAGTAGAAATAGTTATTTCAACCGCTAAAAATATCATCTTAAATGCAACAACAAGTGATATAAACAATAAAACCTCACACAAATTTTGGTGACGAAGTGAAGTAAAAAAACCAATAAATAAATAAAACCATTCTTCCACGAGGAGGAAAAAAAGAAGAGAAAAAGAAAAAGAAAAAAAGAGCTGGTATGAAATTGATTGAACATGACAAGGGGGCCAAGATGTTCCTTATTTCTTTGTCATATGATTCATACCTTAAATTATCATGGACTCTATGAAATCTAGTAGATACCATGCACATCATGGGACCTAGTGAGATTTTAAGGTACCACATATTGTTGAGGAAATTAATAATTATCTAAAAAAGAATGTAACTTTGACGAGTTAAAAACCATTTCTTTAAATTGATAATTGTCATGGTCAAAGGAGTTTTTTATCCAAATAATTTTTCTTTTTGTAAAGTCACACACTCATGTTCAAGTACACCACACATGCTAACCTATTCTAAAATGTCCATAAATTTTCTAAAATAAAAAGTTTTCTAGAAAACATATGTCCATAAATTTTCAAAATTATTTTAATTGTTAGTGTTTGTGTTACTTTATATTTTCAAAAGACTTTTTAAACTTTCAAGATGAAACCAGTCTTAAAACACAAATTCAAACCCCTTCTCATGTAAACAATCTATACAAAATATTTTAACAATTATTACCTATATGATAATTTCATATAATGATAATCTCTCAGACTATCACAAAAATAATAATAATAATAATAATAATAATACTCCTTAAAATCTCATACTCAATAGTTTTTTTGTGCATCACACGAGTTAGCGACTAATAATAATAATAATAATAGTAGTAGTAGTAGGAATTACTCTTGAAATTATAAATTAAATATTCGAGACCACGGTAGGCAACACGAAATCATGAAAGTAGGAATGCTTTCAAGAAGTCATATACTCTCGTATGCACTAATGCAGCTTCATAAGATCAAGTTCAGAGAGCTTATTAGTGGTTATATGTATAACTTCAATTAAACAATCTATACAAAATATTTTAACAATTATTACCTATTTTAAAAATAAATAAATAAATAACTTAATTAGCCAATGCAGTTGAAGCAGAACATATAGGATAATTCTTTCATTCTTTTCATGGTTCCTATATATCCTTTTTTAGTTGCTGATTTTGCCCTAGATAACTAAGGCATATACAGATTACAGAGCACTTTTAGTTTAGTTGGGTATAAAAATTAACAACCAATTTGACAGTGCTGACGAGTGTCCAATTGCAATATTCAAAGTACAGAGAAGATATATAAGGTGTATGAGACTGAAGATTTATGTTCTACTTTACCAAGACTGGTAAATTTTTTAAAACAAGACTTACAAGTTGGCATTTCTTTTATTCTAATAATTGAAAAAAAATTGTAAACAAAGGCATAACTTAGAATACGTAGAACCTATGATCCGTGTAAACTAGCCGTAGTTCTATGCCAATTAACTATGAAGATGGTGAGATGTTTCATTTGCTAATTGCTAATTGATTGAAGGAGATATGGTCCTTAGTGACTACAAGGACCTTTGAAGTTTAAGATAATGTAAACCAGAACCCAAAAAAAAAAAAAACTATCTTATAATAATTTTGATAGGCACACGTACAAGAGACTGATTGATTATAATTTAGAAAGGACCACCATCCAAAATGGAACAGAAAAATTATTTGTTAACTAGAAAATTAAATCAGCACCGCGGCCGCCCTGTAGCTAGCAAGTCAGTTCTCTATTTAATTTCACACATGGTATAATTAATTTTTTATTTTTTTATTTTTTAGGTGGTGGTATGGTATAATTAAATTAGTAGGAATTGAATTTATATCTCAATCAATAATTAACTGCATGATGCAATTATAATGGAATTCCGATCATCTGATGTAGAAGTTTGAAAAGTAAAAAAAGTAAAAAGTTGAAAGGTTAAAAAAAAGTTTTGATCTAAGGACTAAGATTAAAAGTGATTTTTAATTTTTAATCTCATCTATTGATTTACTAGCATCAAATCTGGATCCGTAAGAAGTATGGGTCAAATTGATAGTCCATTAATATTTTGTAGTGTTTTATGTTTCTAATTCGAACCCCACCTCCTATATTCATCACCACCACCAACAACACTAATAATAATAATAGGAATTACTTAGGAATTATGAAAATTTATTGTCGTTGAGACCACGACAGGTAACATAAATATAAGAATGCTTTCAGAAAGCCATATGAATTAATGTTGCTTCATAAGATCAAGCTCATAGAACCTTTGAGTAGTTGCATGTAAAAATTCGATCATAATAGGATTTTATATTTGCTATTCCAGTTGCACTCATTTGATTGATGTTTGGATCACTCATTCAATTGATCTTTGTTCCAGTGAGATATTTAATCTATATATATAATAATAGGTGAAACTGAGAGAAACTCAAATTAGAATTCCAAATTGGAGTTCCACTTTTGCGCCATGTGTCCTAAATTATTTATTCTTAAAGAGTTTTATTTCTTAATTTTAGAATCAAATATGAGACCACATCACAAATATTCATCTAAGTGAATTATTAAGTACAAAAACTAAAGAGTCTAGAATAAATAAATCATAAAAAAAAGTGCTTCACAGTAATTTAAAAAAAAAAATGGACAATTTACATTTTATATCTAATAATATCCTTACAAATTTTTTTAAAGAGTTAACAAAATATAAAAATGACTATCAATAGTATTTAAATTATATATATATATATATATATGAATTATATTATGCATTTTATTGTATATCTTTAAGTGTATCCATACATATGCATGAGATTACAAGCTAGTTTTATATAATGTGTTGAACTTTCCACTAAGCTATTTAATTTAGCATCTTGGAACGACAAGTTGTATTTTTCATTGATGTTCTAGTGAGATATTTAATTCAATTTAACGTGTTGAACTTTAAATGGAAGAGAAAATTATTTGTTGATTAGAATATTAAATCAGCACCTCCCTGTAGCTAGCAAGTCAGTTCTCTATTTAACTTCGCACATGGTATAATTAATATGTTCTTTTAGGTGGTGGTATGGTATAATTATATTAGTAGGAATTGGATTTATATCTCAATCAATAATTAATTGAATGATACAATTATAATGGAATTGTGAGATCTGATGTAGAAGTTTGAAAAGTAAAAAATTAAAAAGTTGAAAGGTAAAAAAAAAAAAAAAAATTGTTGATCTAAGGACTAAAATTAAAAGTGATTTTTAATTTTCAATCTCATCCATTGATTTACTAGCATCAAATCTAGATCCGTAAGAAGTATGGGTCGAAGTGATAGTCCATTAATATTTTGTGGTGTTTTATGTTTGTAATTTGAAACCCACCTCCTATATTCACCACCACCACCACCAACAACAATAATAGGAATTACTTTGGAATTATGAGTATTTATTGCCATTAAGACCATGACAAGTAACATGAATATAAGTATGCTTTTAGAAAGTCATATGTACTAATGCAGCTTCATAATTTCAAGCTCATATAACCTTTGAGTGGTTGCATGTAAAAATTCAATGAAAATAAGATTTTATATTTGCTATTCCAGTTGCACTCATTAAATGATCTTTGGACCGCTCATTCAATTGATCTTTGTTCCAGTGAGATATTTAATTTTATTTAATGTGTTAAATTTACCACTGAGCTATTTAATTTAATATCTTGGAACGACAAGTTGTATTTTTTATTGATATTCTAGTGAGATATTTAATTCAATTTAACGTGTTGAACTTTAAATGAAAGAGAAAAATTATTTGTTGACTAGAAAATTAAATCAGCACTGCCTGTAGCTAGCAAGTTAGTTCTCTATTTAATTTCGCACATGGTATAATTATTATTATTTTTTTAGGTTGTAGTATGGTATAATTATATTAGTAGGAATTGGATTTATATCTCAATCAATAATTAATTGCATGATGCAATTATAATGAAATTGTAAGATCTGATGTAGAAGTTTGAAAAGTAAAAAAAATAAAAAGTTGAAAGGTTAATTTTTTTTTTTTTGATCTAAGGACTAAAATTAAAAGTGATTTTTAATTTTCAATCTCATCCATTGATTTACTAGCATCAAATCTAGGTCCGTAAGAAGTATGGGTCGAAATGATAGTCCATTAATATTTTTTGGTGTTTCATGTTTGTAATTAAAACCCCACCTCCTATATTCACCACACCACCACCAACAACAACAACAATAATAGGAATTACTTTGGAATTATGAATATTTACTACCATTGAGACCACGACAAGTAACATGAATATAAGAATGCTTTCAGAAAGTCATATGAACTAATGCAGCTCATAGAACCTTTGAGTGGTTGCATGCAAAAATTTGATGAAAATAGGATTTTATATTTGATATTCCAATTGCACTCATTTAATTGATCTTTTGACCACTCATTCAATTGATCTTTGTTCTAATGAGATATTTAATTTTATTTAATGTGTTGAACTTTCCACTGAGCTATTTAATTTAACATCTTGGAATGACAAGTTGCATTTTTTATTGATGTTCTAATGAGATATTTAATTCAATTTAACGTGTTGGGACAACAACTTGTATGTTTCATTGATGTTCCAATGAGATATTTAATTTCATTTAACGTGTTGAACTTTCCACTGAACTTTTTAATTTAATGTGTAGGGATGACAAATTATATTTTCCATTAATGTTCCAGTGAGATATTTAATTTCATTTAATGTGTTGAACTTTCTACTAATCTATTTAATATAAGTTGTTGGGATGACAAGTTGTATTTTTCATTAATGTTCCAGTGAGAGAGATATTTAATTTCATTTAACGTGTTGAACTTTCTACTGAGTTATTTAATTTAATGTGTTGGGACAATAAGTTGTATTTTTCATTGATGTTCCAGCAGGATATTTAATTTCATTTAACTTGTTGAACTTTCCACTTAGCTATTTAATTTAACAACAAGTATTTTCATTGATGTTCCAGTGAAAAGGCAACAATGATAGGAATGGAAGCTATTTATTGACTCAAGAATCATGGCTTCAATTGGATATGAAGGTGCATGGAACATCAGCCCAGCAACCACACCAAAGTTGTCCATATTGTTGGTGAGCTTCTTGCCATCAAACAAAGTCTTTTACTCTTGAATAGCTTTCAAATAGTTAATATATTCACAAAAACCTTGTAAATAGTAATTGATTTTTTTTTTTTTTTGTATTTCCAATGAAAATGTTTAGGTTTAAATTCTTCCTTCTAAACCCCAATATCAAATTATTATTATTATTATTATAAATTTAGGAGAAAGGGAATTTGAATCATGGATGTCTCCTTTAGAAATACCAAAAAGTGTCAATTGAATTACAAGCTCTTGACCCCATTGTAAAATTATCAAAAGAATGAAATAATTAATAAAATTCATGAGTTCCAATTATTTCAAATGCATAAAAAATTTATTCTCATATAGAAGACTTAAATTCAAATCTTGCTTACACCAAAATAAATTGGTGTCTTTTTTATGAACCAATAGTATCTATCGTTGGAAAGAAATTATAATTAATAAATTCATCTATAAATTCGATTCATATCAAGTTTGGGACTTTAGAAAAATATAAGGAAGTTTCATTTATTCAATTATGATAATGCTTTTCCAAGGGAAACCAAGAGCTCAACCAGTATGAAATTCCACTAGGAGAGAGAGAGAGAGAGCCCTATCACTTTATGGATTCCAAGTCATTTCCCACCCTTTCTAACATACACAAATTACACAAAATATTTTAACAATTATTAACTGTTTAAAAAAAAAAAACCAAAACTTAATTAGCCAATTCAGTTGAAGCAGAACATGTTGGAGAATGCTTTCTTTCTTTTCATCATAGTTTCTATAGATCCTTTTTTTTTTTTGCTGCTAATTTTGCCCTAGATAACTACAATATATATATATATATATATATATAGAGCAGCTTTTTTTATTTGCTGCTAATTTTGCCCTAGATAACTACAATATATATATATATATATATATATAGAGCAGCTTTTTTTTCTTTTTGTAAAGTTGTTATTTACAACTATGTATTTTGTTGGCTTTTATTCCATGCCAAATTTGATTGTAATTATTTTCAATCGTTTATACCCTGTATTTGTTGTGAGATTTGTTGTAAGGGTTGTGTGATAGAGAGTGTGTGAAGACTCAAGCAATTTGGAGGCTGAAGGATTCTCGCGGGTATGTCGCGACCTAGCTTCCCGCGAAGTGAAGCATGTACCCTGCACGTGCTAGAATGCGAAGAGTCAGGCCAGGTGAAGACAACTATCTCTCGCGAGTATCTCGCGAGTAAGGCCTTCCTGCGAGACACCCGCGAGACAAGCTATTCTGCCAGCCTGTACTGAATGACTCACACATTTTGCACCTATCCTATATATACCCTCATTACCCACAAATGTTGAGAGAGGCTTCAGAGAGAAAACCCTAGCCAAACATGTTGGGAATTAGAGATTGTCATCCCCACTTTTCTCTATACAATTGCTTGTGGTATCTCCTCAACCCTTCCCTCTCCATTTCCACACCATTGAGAGGTTGATAGCCCAAACACTTACCACATCCTTTGAGAGTGTTGAGTGACGTTTTGGTGCTGCTGGGAAGCATTGGAAGAAGTTTGGAATGGCAAATGCAACATGGAGCTTGTTGCGAAATCCGGGGTACTAGACAAGACACGGTTCCGAGAAGCCTTGTTGGAGTAGGAGCTTGGAGGGCTTAGGTACATCGGGTAGATTAGGCTTGGAGGGTCTCTTGCTAACCCATGTATCCCAACTAATTGTCTAGTGGATCGATTTCCGCTTGGAGGGCAGCGGAGAGGTTTTTCGCCGAGTTCTTCGGTTTCCTCTTCGAGAACATGTCTCAGTGTTTTCTGTGTTTGCATCCTTCTTCCATACTCTTGTTTAATTCCATTATACTGCTGTGTTGCTTAGTTTATGGATTAGAGTAGCTTACTTGTTCATCCGCTCGCTTTTACACTATTCCGCACTTTGTATTAAAGTTGTGTAAAATATATCGAGCCGTAATTTTAATTGGGGGGGTCTAAACAGCTCTTGTGTTTTCAACACATTTTCGAGCTTTCAATTGGTATCAGAGCGGGTACACTTGATGTAGTTTTAATACCTAAGTGTGATCCTAGACCCCTTGGTGTGTTTTGAAAAGTGTTCTTGTTAAAACTACCATGAAGGATTTGAAAAGTGCTTGTGAAAATGACTCAATGAGCATATTTGAAGATTGTTCTAGTAATGCAATCTTAGAGTTATTTAAATCTAAGAAACATGCTAGAATTTTTAGTCATATGCTAAAATCATTAGTTCATAGGAACCATGATATACATAACAGCCTATGTGAGTCAAAGTCTTTAAACTATGAATATGAGAGAAGAAATAGACAGTTAAGTGATAAAATTGGTCGTTTAAAAAGGAAACTTCACTCATCCTTGAATGAAATAAGGAAAAATGATTCTTGTTTTGATGGTCAAGAATGTCTCTCTCATGCATGTCTTTTTTTTCATACCGCATTGAAAGTGTTTAACTCATGTTTGTGGTACCTTGACAGCGGGTGTTCTAGGCATATGACTGGAGAAAAATCTTTGTTCAAAACTCTTAAAGAGAAGGAAGATGGATTTGTGACATTTAGGGATGGTAGTCATTCACAAGTTCTTGAAAAGTAGTCGAAGAACATATAGGATAATTCTTTCTTTCTTTTCATGGCTCCTATATATCCATTTTTCAATTGCTAAAATTTTGCCCAAGATAACTAGGGCATATACAGAACACTTATAGTTTAGTTGGGTATAAAAATTAACAACCAATTTGATAGTACTGACGAGTGTCCAATTGCAATATTGAGAGCATAAAGAAGATATATAAGGTGTATGGGACAAAAGATTTATGTTCTACTTTACCAAGACTGGTATATTTTTTGAAACTAGATTTACAAGTTGGCATTTCTTTTATTCTAATAAGCGAAACAAAATTGTAAACAAAGGCATAACATAGAGTATGTAGAACCTATGATCTGTGTAAACTAGCCATAGTTGTACGCCAATTGTGAAGATGGTGAGATGTTTCCCTTGCTAGTTGCTAATTGATTGAAGGAGATATGGTCCTCAGTGACCACAATGACCTCTGAACTTGGAGATATGTAAAAATTAAAAAAAAAAAAAAAAACTATCTTATAATAATTATGATAGGCACATGTACAAGAGACTGATTGGTTAGAATTTAGAAAGGACCAACCTCCAAAATGGAAGAGTAAAATTATTTGTTGACTAGAAAATTAAATCAATACCAACACGTAAGTCAAGAGTAGAACATATGATCCGTGTAAATTGGCACTAGTCCAAAGCCAACTACGAAGTTGGTGAGAAATTTCACTTACTAGTTGCTAGTTGATTGAAGAAGATATGGTCCTCGATAACAACAGGTGTGACCTTGACGTTTGTGATAATGAAACCAAAACAAAAAAATAATAATAATAACAACTGTGAAGATGGTGAGATGTTTCACTTGCTAGTTGCTAATTGATTGAAGGAGATCTGGTCCTCAGTGACCGCAATGACCTATGAAGTTTGAGATAATGTAAACCAAAAAAAAAAAACTATCTTATAATAATCATGATAGGCACACGAACAAGAGATTGATTTATTAGAATTTAGAAAGACCACCCCCCAAAATGGAAGAGTAAAATTATTTGTTGACTAGAAAATTAAATCAATACCAACGCGTAAGTCAAGAGTAGAACATATGATCAGTGTAAATTGGCACTAGGCCCAAGCCAACTACGAAGTTGGTGAGAAATTTCACTTTCTAGTTGCTAGTTGATTGAAGAAGATATGGTCCTCGATAACCACAGGTATGACCTTAACGTTTGAGATAATGAAACCAAAAAAAAAAAAATAATAATAATAATAATAACAACTGTGAAGATGGTGAGATGTTTCACTTGCTAGTTGCTAATTGATTGAAGGAGATATGGTCCTCAGTGACCGCAATGACCTATGAAGTTTGAGATAGAGTAAACCAAAAAAAAAAAAAACTATCTTATAATAATCATGATAGACACAAGTACAAGAGACTGATTGATTAGAATTTAGAAAGAACCCTCCAAAATGGAGGAGTAAAATTATTTGTTGATTAGAAAATTAAATCAGTACCAATGCGTAAGTCAAGAGTAGAACATATGATCCGTGTAAACTGGCACTAGTCCCAAGCCAACTACGAAGATGGTGAGAAATTTCACTTACTAGTTGCTAGTTGATTGAAGAAGATATGGTCCTCGATAACCACAGGTGTGTCCTTGACATTTGAGATAATGAAACCAAAAAAAAATAATAATAATAATAACAACTGTGAAGATGGTGAGATGTTTCACTTGCTAGTTGCTAATTGATTGAAGGAGATATGGTCCTCAGTGACCGCAATGACCTATGAAGTTTGAGATAATGTAAACCAAAAAAAAAAAAAACTATCTTATAATAATCATGATAGGCACACGTACAAGAGATTGATTGATTAGAAATTAGAAAGAACCACCCTCCAAAATGGAGGAGTAAAATTATTTGTTGACTAGAAAATTAAATCAATACCAACGTGTAAGTCAAGAGTAGAACATATGATCCGTGTAAATTGGCACTAGTCCCAAGCCAACTACGAAGTTGGTGAGAAATTTCACTTACTAGTTGCTAGTTGATTGAAGAAGATATGGTCCTCGATAACCACAGGTGTGACCTTGATGTTTGAGATAATGAAACCAGAACAAAAAAATAATAATAATAACAACTGTGAAGATGGTGAGATGTTTCACTTGCTAGTTGCTAATTGATTGAAGGAGATATGGTCCTCAGTGACCGCAATGACCTATGAAGTTTGAGATAATGTAAACCAAAAAAAAAAAAAAAACTATCTTATAATAATCATGATAGGCACACGTACAAGAGACTGATTGATTAGAATTTAGAAAGAACCACCCTCCAAAATGGAAGAGTAAAATTATTTGTTGATTAGAAAATTAAATCAGTACCAACGCGTAAGTCAAGAGTAGAACATATGATCCGTGTAAACTGGCACTAGTCCCTTGCCAACTACAAAGATGGTGAGAAATTTCACTTACTAGTTGCTAGTTGATTGAAGAAGATATGGTCCTCGATAACCACAGGTGTGACCATGACGTTTGAGATAATGAAACCAAAACAAAAATAATAATAATAATAACAACTGTGAAGATGGTGAGATGTTTCACTTGCTAGTTGCTAATTGATTGAAGGAGACATGGTCCTCAGTGACCGCAATGACCTATGAAGTTTGAGATAATGTAAACCAAAAAAAAATACTATCTTATAATAATTATGATAGGCACATGTACAAGAGACTGATTGGTTAGAATTTAGAAAGGACCACCCTCCAAAATGGAAGAGTAAAATTATTTGTTGACTAGAAAATTAAATCAATACCAACGCGTAAGTCAAGAGTAGAACATATAGTCCGTGTAAATTGGCACTAGTCCCAAGCCAACTATGAAGTTGGTGAGAAATTTCACTTACTAGTTGCTAGTTGACTGAAGAAGATATGGTCCTCGATAACCACAGGTGTGACCTTGACGTTTGAGATAATGAAACCAAAACAAAAAAGTAATAATAATAACTACTGTGAAGATGGTGAGATGTTTCACTTGCTAGTTGCTAATTGATTGAAGGAGATATGGTCCTCAGTGACTGTAATGACCTATGAAGTTTGAGATAATGTAAACCAAAAAAAAAAACTATCTTATAATAATCATGATAGGCACACGTACAAGAGACTGATTGACTGGAATTTAGAAAGAAGCACCCTCCAAAATGGAAGAGTAAAATTATTTGTTTTCTAGAAAATTAAATCAATACCAACGCATAAGTCAAGAGTAGTACATATGATCCGTGTAAATTGGCACTAGTCGCAAGCCAACTATGAAGTTGTGAGAAATTTCACTTACTAGTAGCTAGTTGATTGAAGAAGATATGGTCCTTGATAACCACAGGTGTGACCTTGACATTTGAGATAATGAAGCCAGAACAAAATAATAATAATAATTGTACGCGCCCAAAACTGAAACCCTGTTGGGCTGGGCCTCACTTGGGCTCACAACTTACTTGTATAGTGGGTTTGGATTTCCTACACTGGGTCGTTCTGAACGCCAAGGCCTAATGGAATCGCTTTCCTCTCCTCGGGGGTCTGAACCGCTTCCTCACTCTGTTTTCTCTGTTTTCCCTCTTCCTATCCTCAATTTCCCAACCCCTGTCTTCTCAAAACTTCCTGTATTTATAGTTCAGGAATGGCGAAGAGGTCATGATTATTTGCCAATAAGTGCAACAGGCGGTCCAGTATTATCGATCGTAAGTGGATAGTTAGGTAGTCATGGGAACTGGTGAGGGTGGCGTTGGAACTTGGTTCCCATCTCCGCGATAGTTCCCGGCCGCGGTGTCTTCCCGTGGTATGACCAATCTGGTACGGGGCGGGGTGTCCCGCGAGCTATGTTAAGGCTCGGGAAGGGGTTTCTCCGAGAAGCAATGAAGAGGCAAAGCTTGGGCCCGTGGCAGGCG
>NW_027069620.1:682785-749583 GCF_002906115.3 Quercus suber | reverse complement strand
GTTGTTGTTCCCGGCTGCACGTCACGAAACGGGAACCGAACTCCTGTATTAGCTCGGCGAAACTGTGAATGGAGCCCTTACGCAACCCGTTGAACCACCTTAAGGCCGTGGGACCAAGGCTGGAGGGAAAAACCTTGCACATCAGAGCGTCATTGCGGGTATGCAAAGACATCATCTGGATATAGTGGCTGACATGCTCCACGGGATCCGTCTTCCCCCCATACGAATTGAACGGCGGGCGTGTAAATCTGTCCGGCATCGGTGCTCGCTCAATGTCTGCTGAGAATGGTGACCGAGCCGCCCTGCGCAATGCACGGCTCATAGCATCCATAGCTGCATTCCTTGGCCGTCCCTCTGGAGAATCCGAGCCCCGATTTTCGTATTCTCGGGACCGAGAGCGATATTGCCGCCGGTAAGATTCTGCTGAACGGGAGCGGTCTCGGCGGCGACGGGACTCCCCCGAGTGCGAGTGCTCCCTGTGGTGGTGTGATCCGGGTCGATTCGAGCCAGTCCCGCGCCTCTCTTCCTCATCGTCCGGCCTTCTATCTCGGGCGTCTTGACCGGCTCGGCGGCGCTCGTTTCGTGCTTCCAGTTCCAGGTCTTGTACTAACCTCCGTAGCCGCTCAAGCTCTTCATCCCTGACGTCAGGCTGCCCACGTCTGGAAGCGTGGGATACCGTTCTTCCCGTTTGATACGACCCCTCTCCAAGGCCGGACCGTTCTTCCTGCAGCTCGTAAACCGGATCCTCGCGGCTCTTCTGCCTCCGTTCCCGCCAGGTAGAGCCCCTGGAAGACCCTGCCGAGTCACTCTCGGCTCCACCTCTAGACATCTATCCTGTACGCGAGTCTCGGCGGAACCACTGCTTAGTAGGATTTCCCACAAACGGTGCCAATTGTACGCGCCCAAAACCGAAACCCTGTTGGGCTGGGCCTCACTTGGGCTCACAACTTACTTGTATAGTGGGTTTGGATTTCCTACACTGGGTCGTTCTAAATGCCAAGGCCCAATGGAATCGCTTTCCTCTCCTCGGGGGTCTGAACCGCTTCCTCACTCTGTTTTCTCTGTTTTCCCTCTTCCTATCCTCAATTTCCCAACCCCTGTCTTCTCAAAACTTCCTGTATTTATAGTTCAGGAATGGCGAAGAGGTCATGATTATTTGCCAATAAGTGCAACAGGCGGTCCAGTATTATCGATCGTAAGTGGATAGTTAGGTAGTCATGGGAACTGGTGAGGGTGGCGTTGGAACTTGGTTCCCATCTCCGCGATAGTTCCCGGCCGCGGTGTCTTCCCATGGTATGACCAATCTGGTACGGGGCGGGGTGTCCCGCGAGCTATGTTAAGGCTCGGGAAGGGGTTTCTCCGAGAAGCAATGAAGAGGCAAAGCTTGGGCCCATGGCAGGCGTGACTCGGGGGTGGGCCGCTTGGCAAAGGGAGATGGGCCTCACGGGCCATATACCCAGGTCGATGTTCAAGGCCCACTACGGGTCATGGTGTGGGGGCTGTACAATAATAATAACAACTGTGAAGATGGTGAGATGTTTCACTTGCTAGTTGCTAATTGATTGAAGGAGATATGGTCCTCAGTGACCGCAATGACCTATGAAGTTTGAGATAATGTAAACCAAAAAAAAAAAAAAACTATCTTATAATAATCATGACAGACACACGTACAAAAGACTGATTGATTAGAATTTAGAAAGAACCACCCTCCAAAATGGAAGAGTAAAATTATTTGTTGATTAGAAAATTAAATCAGTGCCAACGCGTAAGTCAAGAGTAGAACATATGATCCGTGTAAACTAGCACTAGTCCCACACCAACTACGAAGATAGTGAGAAATTTCACTTACTAGTTGCTAGTTGATTGAAGAAGATATGGTCCTCGATAACCACAGGTGTGACCATGATGTTTGAGATAATGAAACCAAAACAAAAATAATAATAATAATAATAACAACTGTGAAGATGGTGAGATGTTTCACTTGCTAGTTGCTAATTGATTGAAGGAGACATGGTCCTCAGTGACCGCAATGACCTCTGAAGTTTGAGATAGTGTAAACCAAAAAAAAATATATATATATATCTTATAATAATCATGATAGGCACACGTACAAGAGACTGATTGATTAGAATTTAGAAAGGACCACCCTCCAAAATGGAAGAGTACAATTATTTGTTGACTAGAAATTTAAATTAGTATCAAACGTAAGTCAAGAGTAGAACATATGATCCGTGTAAACTGGCACTAGTCCCACGCCAACTACGAAGATGGTGAGAAATTTCACTTACTAGTTGCTTGTTGATTGAAGAATATATGGTCCTTGATAACCACAGGTGTGTCCTTGACGTTTGAGATAATGAAACTATAACAAAAAAATAATAATAACAACAACTGTGAAGATGTGTTTCAATTGCTATAGGCACACGTAAAAGAGACTGATTGATTAGAATTTAGAAAGGACCACCCTCCAAAATGGAAGAGTAAAATTATTTGTTAACTAGAAAATTAAATCAGTACCAACGCGTAAGTTAAGAGTAGAGCATATGATCCGTGTAAATTGGCCCTAGTCCCATGCCAACTACGAAGATGGTGAGAAATTTCACTTACTGGTTTCTAGTTGATTGAAAAAGATATGGTCCTCGATAACCACAGGTGTGACCTTGACATTTGAGATAATGAAACCAGAACAGAATAAGAATAATAATAAATAAATAAATAAATAATAAAAAAATAAAACCCCCCTCTTATTCTTAATCAAATATGCTATAATTATGATAAGCTCAAACAAAAGGCTGATTGGTTATAATTTTAGAAAGGATCACAGTAGGCAACATGAATTGGTATGTACTTTATCCATGATAGTACGGGTTAAGGATTACACTCATAAGTTCCTAAACAAGTATATCTATGCTTTGATACCAATTGAAAATTTCAGTTTAGACCCCAAATTATTTAGGTAGTAGATTAATTGCATTAATTTATAATTTACTCCAAACAAATTGCACAAAAGGGTATTTCAACCTCCGGAAATATCATCTTAAAAGCAACAATAAAAACTCACACTGATTTTGGTGATGAAGTGAAGTGGAAAACATGTTATAAAAATAAATAAATAAAAACGTCCTCAATAGTAAAAACATTACAAGGATCCTGCCTCTTATAAAAGTCACTATAGAAAAAGCAGTATAAACAATAAAACCCCACTCGGATTTTGGTGATGAAGTGAAGTGGAAAACCAATTACAAAAATAAATAAAGAAATAAAAACCCCCCTTGATAGAAAAAACATTATAATTAAGGATCCAGCCTCTTGTAAAAGTCACTATAGAAAAAGCAGTTATAACTCAAAAAACCTTTACACAACTAGACTCTTTATGGTAACTTCTATAAATACCACATTTGCCTTCGCAGTGGCTCCAAAACCTTTTTAATCTTTCTATACGAATCTCCTCCACCAATGAACCCTATTTGCATCCTGAAACTCCGGAGAAAATGGGCAAATGCCCCTTTCAAAAAAAAAAAATCCAGCATTTTGCCCAATTTTCCAAACTAATTAGGGAAATACCCCTCTTTTGAAAATCGACTTATAAAAAAAAAAAAAAAAAAAATTCTGGAGCTCTATAATGTCGTTTTAAGGAGCCTATAGTGACGTTTTAAGGACCTATAGAGGCGTTTTGTAACTCGATCTCCATAAAGTCAAGTTACATGAAATTTTTTTTCTTTTTTTTACCTATAACTCGACTTCATAGAGATCGAGTTATAAAACGCCACTATAGGTCCTTAAAATGTTACTATAGGCTTCTTAAAAATGCTACTATAGGGCTTAACTCAATTTTGAGAAAATCAATTTTTAAAAGAAGGGCATTTCCCTAATTAGTTTGGAAAAGAGGGAAAAATACTGGATTGTTTTTTTAAAAAGGGCAAAGGCCAATTTTTTACCTGAAACTCCTGTACTACAAGGAACTTAAGAACTTACAACAGTGAACTTAGTGTAATAACAATCTCTATGGTTTCAACTTTTACTAGGTACAAGAAGAATTTTCCAGTTTTTGTCTCAAGTTGAAAAGCTTCAAGATGTGAATAGATATATAGCTCTGGGTAGGACAACCTTTCTACTACAGAAAAGTCATGTAACATGTCTTTAAGTTGCACTAGGAATTCAAAATCTACAAATCTCGCTCGAGTGAATGGGGGAACATCTCGCGAGTGTCTTAAGTTTATGTTTCTTGATTAATGATTGCATGATGAGTGAATCTTCTTTTAGCTACAGCAAACCTTTATGTCTTCAATTTTCTTGGGAGATTCTTTAACGGATTTAAACAGTACTATGTAATCTAACAAAATTTATTTCGTTACAATACCAACCATGATTTGTAAATATGGAATTTGGTAATATTTAAAACCAAAGAACGATCTCTTAAATCCTTAATAAGGGGCTTGTTAAAGCCACAAGGAAATGTTTTCTGGCATCCACTGGAAAAATAAGATGAACACTCTTTGAAATTTTTATACACTAAATAGTACCCTAAGACTACAACCACTTATTTATATCATATCAGCATTTTGTAAAATTATTTGTGAGTTTAGCATTTTCCATTTATAATAGAATTTCAATTTTAGACTAAAAAAGGAAATTTTGCTAACAAAATATTCTTAAACAAATCTTAATTATATCATACCATATAAAGGGTCAATTTAGACTAAAATACTCTTAAAAACTCTCTAAAATAATGAGATAGAGCTTTATTCTACAAAATTCTGTAAATTATATAAATAACAAATTAATCAAGAGGTACATTTTTATAAGCGTCGCCTTGCTCATACAGTCATGTTTGATATAAGAAAACTTGAAGTCCCTAAAGTAAGTACAAGATTAATAATTATAATCCTTGAGTACACCATGATTGCAACCCATATCATCATCGAGGACCTTTAGTTTAAAAATACTTACTCTAATTCAGGGATGACTTCTATATCTAGATTTAGACGCGTTGCAACCGTATTTGCATTGATTCTTGTAGGGCTTGTAGAGGCAAAGGGATTTGGAGGCATTGTTAAGTTATCTCCTTCTCTCTCCAACATTTGAACCACAACTTCCATGGAATGACGATCCACTGGGTGCCATTGGATGCACCAAAGTCCCATGATTGCTAGTTTTTTTGCAATTTTAGCATCTCCATTATCCTCAACATAGACTCGTAGGTCTTCCTTATTCTCTAACAGATTGTATATCCATTCTGGAAAATATATTTGGCTAGTTTTCTCCATGATTACATCAACATTTTTCCTACCTCCAACCATTTCAAGTAACAATATTCCAAAACTGTAAACATCTTATTTGTAAGACACATTCCCAAAGTTCCTAGAGAACACTTCGGGAGCAATGTAACCCATGGTCCCCCTAGTTGTGGTTATGGACACTACACTCTGATCCTTTGCACACAACTTGGCTAGACCAAAATCAAAAATTTTTGGATTGAAATTTTGGTCTAGCAAAATATTATGAGGTTTGATATCAAAATGGAGAATTCGTTGATCACATCCTTGGTGAAGATATTCGATTCCTTTCGCTATGCCAAGAGCAATGTCTCGTAGTTTTTCCCAACCAAGGAAATGGTTAGAATCTACTAAGGAAATGAACTTCTCTAATGAATCATTTGGTAAGAACTCATAAACTAATGCCCTTCTATATCCACCAGCGCAAAAGCCAACCAAGCGAACCACATTAACATGGTGGATTCTACCAATTTCATACCCCCTCTTCTTTGTTCTTTTTTTTCCTTGTGGAATTTCATACTAGCTATTGGTTTCCCTTAAAACAACATTCTCATAATTAAATAAATGAAACTTCCTTATCTTTTTTCTAAAAACTTGATATGAACTGAATTAAAAGATGAATTTATTAACTATTAACTCTTTTTTAATGATAGATAGTAGATACTATAGGTTCAAAAAAAGACATTAATTTATTTTGGAGTAAGCAGTATTTAAATTTACGTTTCTTGATTGAAAATAAAATTATTTTTAATTAAGTTAAGAGCATCCATAATAGTTTATGTAAAAAAATTACTATCTATTTTAGAATAAGGACCAACTTTTTCTATTTTAGCTATTCATTAATTTTTCAAAACATTCATATCTGATTATCTATTCAATATTTTATTTCATAAAATATTAATTTTTTATTTGTTTTTTTATCTTTACACACAACAACCTCTATTCACTTTCTTTTTACACGCTGGGGAAACTCAAAGAAATAATAAAAAAATCATTTAGCATAAGCTACAATGACTTGTATATTTGCACAAGTACTGTAGCAAAATCTCATTTTGCATAATTGGTTTATGATTTAATGTGGGTGATTTTTGAGATTAATTGGCTATATTTGAGTTTTATGCCATTTTACATGAGCTGGTGTGAATGATTTAACTGAAGCTCATGATTTTATTCAAAAAAATTCTTTTGATTTGATAGCGGAGGATGAGAAATTTAAACCTTGAATGTTTTCATTATAAACACCATACAAGTTTCTTTTCTTTTTTTTTTAAATGCTTAGAATATCCACTACCTACTAGCTATCGTAGGTCGAACCTTTACCCCCAACTTTCAAGGGCTTTATACTCGAGTAGGTACCACTTAGATCAAGATGTTCTATAAAAAAGTATCAATTAAATTACAAGGCTTCTTAACTCATTATAACTCATTAGCTTCTTCTTCTTTTTTTTCTTTTTTTTTTTAGAATCTATATAACTCATTAGCTTTACTAGCATTCAAAGCATATATTTCCAAATATATATAAGTAAATCTTATTAATAAAAACTCCTTTTCTTTTCTAAAAATAAATTCTTTTACATTTTGTATTTTGAAAGTTAGGGATACATGAATGCATGCTTTTTTCTTCTTTTTTTATTTTATTTTTTTATTAGATGAAAATTCAATGATTCTGTGATAAAAAGTTTGAGAGATGACCTACAAGAACTTATTTTTATTTATTTTTGTAAATATTATATTTCTCTTATAATACATCATATAAGACATATAAAAGAGACATTTATTATTTAATTTATCTAAAATAAATTGATTTGCATACTTTTATTTTTATAAAGCTATTTGTAAGAGCGCTACTTGGATCCCAGGCCCAAAGTGTAAATGGATCTAGGCCCAATGAGCCCAATACAATGAATTTGTAGAGAGTGGGTTGGAAAACTAGGTTCTAATGAGTTGGATAACAGTTAGAATGGATCTAAAAGACAAAAAACAGACTGGACTGATCTAAGAAAACTCGTCCTCAGCATAGTCTGAGGAGGTCAGTTCTTGTATATATTACTTGAAATAGGTTATAGATATAGTTTTGATTGCTACAGTGTTTCTTTCTCAAATCTCCAATTTCTTCTCCATGGAGGGTCTCCTGCATTATATAGCTCTCTTTGGATAGTCCTGGCCCTCCACTTGTTAATCATCCAAGCCACTACTCGAATGCTTGTCCCATTGGACACCTTCCCAGGCCCTCTATGCGTTGGGGCAGCCAAGGCAGCACTGTTCAAGAGTCTTCTCCACATTAATGCAGCTAGAAAGTTAGCTATAGAGTATTTAATGCGGTGATAGCAGCTTTCCCCTAGATATTTCTCAGCTCCCATTTTGTCCTATACGTTCACAGTGCATATCCTTATCAGCAGAATTTCCTGGAACATCATTATGGACAATAGAACACATCTTCTGACCCCCTTCTTCATTTAGCTGAGGAGATACTCCTCCTCAGCCTACCTCCGTAGTTATAGTAGCTTTGTGAAGTTCAAAGCCTTTCGTCTACCTTTCTATGGATCTATTCTCGGTGTACGGAGCCTCCTCAGAGGAGGCCCAAGGCCTAACACACATTTAGGCCTGTGTCCCCTCAATAGCCCCTCAAAACTCCGGTTTTCCCCTTCTATCCGAGGAGAAAATTGGAGTTTTGATGTTTGAAAAATAAATCCCACATGTTCCTCTGATTTCCACATGTGAAAACATCGCTTCACGCATCCCATAACTGCTCCTGACGCTTCGAAGCTCGTGATGTCTCATTAAATGCTCCAAGTGGCGCTATGTTCCCCATATCCTATGGCGAGATGTGGACCCTATGGCTGGCATTACTCCTTGAATTTTAAGCGGGATAATTCCCACTCAATTCCACCTCCTATATAAGGCGCCCGGGGGAAATCATTTTTCCCCATTTTACAAGTCTTTAAGCTCTTCAAAAATCCCAGCCTCTTAAACCTTCAAGGCTTCCCAAGTTTCCAAATCTTCCAAGTCTTTTTCCTAACAAATCTTTAAATCTTTTAAAAGTTCAGGGAACAATACACGTGCTTATTCTCATAAGTTTCTACCTCTTTAAGCTCTTTTCTCCTCGACCAATCTCCTCGGCCTTCTATTCTTTATTTCCTTCCTTTGAAAACTTCTTTCGCATCCCTTTAGCTCTCCAGATGGGTAGGTTCAAGCACCTTGTAGATTCTCCGGCCGGTATGGAGTGCTTCAGGGCTAAGTACCATATTCCCTAAGGAGTAGCCCTGTGGTATTGCACCCTAGACCAAATAGTTACAGATAGGAAAGAAAGGGAGGTTGTCGTTCCTATGGTCACTTTCATAAAAGGAGGAATGACGCTTCCCATGGGTAGGGTGACTCGAGACTACCTAATCAACCATAGGTTGTGTCCCTACCAGTGCACTCCCAACCTATTTAGAGTTTTAGGTAGTGTAATGCTCTCAATGAGTAGATGGGATTGGGACTCACATGGCACGACGTCATTCATATGTATGAGTACCATTCCCTCGCCGACGCGAGATATTACCTCAAGTCCCGGTCTAACACTGTTAGGCTCATATCGTGTCTTCCCAAGTCCAACAAAGGCATGAAGGACGACTACTTAATTGCCTTTGGGGAATAGCACGACGGTCTTCACTGCCCAGTCCGAGAGTGAGAGCCAGGTGGGATACCTTAGGTTTAGGTCCTCTTTTTTCTGAAGCGTGGGTAGTAGCCTTGCAGCTTCACCACTCCTTCACTCTTCTTGTATTCCACTCACTTCTAATGGTGATTTCATTATACTGATAATAGTTTTGATTCTCGGACGTTTTTGCAGATAAAAGGCACCTTACTCCCAAACTCAGTCTTGTCAACGTCGCGGGTTTTAACAAGGTGCTAAGGTCATAAGTGTTTGTGAGTGAAGACAGGCAATTGCGAGCCGTCCACTTAATACTTAACTTTAAGCCCTTGTCAAATCAATTCCAAGACGCAGGCCAAGCAATAAGAGCCGGTGATCCGAGAATAGCCCGAATAGATGTTTCAGTGCTTGGCTTCTTAGCCCGAGAAAACCTACCACCCGTTGATCTGCCTTTCCACCGCTCTCCTCATGAGGTAGTAGCCCTGAGAGAAGAAACAACCTTCTCACGCCTGTCCCTGGAGACCGAGATTGACCAATTTCGCTTTGAGGAAGAAGGAGAGGCGCAAGAAAGGCACGTGGAGCTTTCAAACTCTAAGGGTGAATTCGACAGATCCTCTGTGGCTCACCCTCCTAAACTTATAATTACTCGAGAGAATAACAGCTCTAAGGAGGAGGAAGACATGGCCTTGAACCCGAGGATAGGTCTGAAAGATAGCTTCGCCGGGAGGAACAAAGGGTCATCGTCCATGGAGGCCCCAAAGACTCAGCTTCCCCCCAATCTTGCCCCTCCCCTCTTCCTTCCCCACTCGGCCTACTCCCCAATCCAAACTTACAAAAGAAGAAGAGGAAAGAGAAGGACATCGAGGAGGGGGAGATTGCCCCACCGAAGGACCCAAAACAACAGAAAATAACCAAAGATAGGGTGTAGGAAACTTTGGTGGAGAGTAAGGAGGTCGAGCACTCGGCCAATGTATGCCATTCAACGTGGAACCCCAAGTTGGAATTGGATGGCGTGGCATTGCCCTGGAACTCCTCTATAAGGGAATTCTAGAGAGCCCATGCCTATCACGTGGCCGAGGCTTTGGAGCGCCCCCTCTTGCTTCCTAAGGACATGGAGGCCTTGAGGAAAGTAAGGTAGCCAGAGCTTTCCTATCTCTGAAGAGGGATCTGGCCATGGTAAGCCTCTAGGCACACTTTACTCATTTCCTTTCCTGCTCTTTTGTTTTGTTTCTAACATATTCCTTTATTGCTTATGTGCAGGTTATCCAGGAAGTTTCTATGGCCGAGGAAAGGGTCAATGACGCCTAGAATAAAGCTAGGGTCGAGGCTAACCTCCGTGCCAAGGCCAACAGGGCCTTGGGCGTATCTGAACATAAAATAAGGAGATTGCCAACAAGCTGGTTACTGCGGAGAGGGCACGTTTGAGTGCCGAGGCAGGTCTGAAGAACGTCGAGGACCAGCGTAAGAGGCTTTATCTTACTGAGATAAAGCTGGCCACCCAAAGACAGCTAGTCCTGGATCTTAAGGCCGAGCTGCAGAAAACTAAAGACGCAACTCGGGTGGCCAGGGAAGTTTCTGAGGCCGTGGAGACGACATCCTACAAATGTGAAGTGCAAGAAACAAAGATATGACTGGCAGAAGAGCTGGTGGAGGTGTGCAGGGACTACTGCAAGGAAGTGTGGGCAGAAGCGCTCAACCGGGCAGGAGTCCCTGCTACCTCTGAGTGGAGGAGCACTGACAACATCTTCTATCTAGAAGACATCCAAGAGATTCCAGCGACGCTCCCTCCTCCTGCTGCTCTTGCTCTTCCCCCTCCTGTGTAGCCCTCCACCTCTCAGGCCCAAGAGCACTAAGGTGACCAAGGGTTTTAAGATTATCCAAGAGGGTCTTCAGCCCGAGGATCAAGGTAAGCGTAAGGAGGTCAGACCCTCGACCAAGGCTAAGGATGCCAAGGATGCTCTCATGATCAAGGATGTAGTCTCCATGGCCAAGAAAGCTGAGTCCAAGCCTAAAGTAGATGACCCCTTGTCCAAGACAGCTGGCCCCAAGAAGGACCCTCCCGGCATGGCTATAGGAGCTTTTTACTTTACTTTCTTTGTACTTTTTTCTTTTTCTTTTTTTGTTGTTGTGGCGGTTCACCACTTGTTTTTAATGTACCCTCCTTTTGAGCAATGAAAAGACTTCACTTTTTATTTCATGCATCAATCTTTCTCCCTGTAACCTTTACTATCTAGTTGGTGTAGTTACTGATTTGCCCTCTGATGAGACTTAGGACTGACAAGGTTGCTGACAGTAGTGAATTGTTACTATCCAAACTTTAACAAAAGTTAACAGTAATGCATTACTGCTAATTCAGATAAGTTAAACATGTATGAATATAAAGAAAATGATCACATTTTTGCACTGAGAACTGGGCCTCCAACAAGGAAGACTGATTCTCATGGATATGAATAATACACTTAGCAAAAGATGAGTAGGATAGACAACTCTTATTCTGCCCAACACTTAGGCAAATAATCAAAAACATTAATTTACTCAAGGCAAGTGAACCGAGGAGTTGGGTTTAACTTGTGACTAGTTCAACACTTAGAAAAATAAATAGAGAGTGTTAATTTACCCAAAGCATGTGGTTCGAGAAACCAGGCATAACTAAGATTTTGTTTAACACTTAGAAGGATGTCATTAAGTATTAATTTACCCAAAGCGTGTGGTCCGAGGAGCCAGGCATAATTAAAGTTCTGTTTAATACTTAGATAGATGTCATTAAGTATTAATTTACCCAAAGCATGTGGTCCTAGAGCTAGGCATGACTAAGGTTCTGTTTAATACTTAGAAAAATAAATAGAGAGTGTTAATTTACCCAAGCAAGTGGTTCGAGGAACCAGACATAACTAAGGCTCTTTTTAACACTTAGAAGGATGTTAATAAGTATTAATTTACCCAAAGCATGTGGTTCGAGGAGCCAGGCATGACTAAGGTTCTGTTTAATACTTAGATAGATGTCATTAAGTATTAATTTACCCAAAGCATGTGGTCCTTGGAGTCAGGCATGACTAAGATTATGTTTAATACTTAGAAAAATAAATAGAAAGTGTTAATTTACCCAAAGCATATGGTCCGAGGAACCAGGCATAACTAAGGTTCTGTTTAACACTTAGAAAGATGTCATTAAGTATTAATTTACCCAAAGCATGTGGTTCGAGGAGCCAGGCATGACTAAGGTTCTGTTTAATACTTAGATAGATGTCATTAAGTATTAATTTACCCAAAGTATGTGGTCCTGGGAGCTAAGCATGACTAAGGTTCTGTTTAATACTTAGATAGATGTCTTAGAATATCAATTTACCCAAGGTACATGGTCCGAGGGGCCAGACATGACGAAAATTCTATTTGATATTCAACAAATAGTAGAACGCATGACACATGATGTAATAAACCAAAAAATATGGTAGAGACAGCTTTCATTAATAATAATACATTCTCATGTTGTTTACATTCTAGGGGCGTGATATAACATTTTCATCTAGATCTTCAAGATAATATGCACCCATTCCAACCACTGATGTGATGCGATATGGTCCTTCCCAGTTAGGTCCCAACTTTCCCTAGGCTGGGTTCTTGGCAGTGCCCAAAACTTTTCTTAACACCAAGTCTCCAGGTGCTAGTGGTCTTAGCTTCACATTGGCATCATAACCTTGCTTGAGCTTGTGTTGATAATAGGCCAATTGGACTATAGCATTTTCTCTTCGCTCTTCAATTAAGTCTAAGCCCCTCCCTAACAGCTGATCATTGTTGCTCGGAGTGAAAGAACTAGTTCTCAGCGTTGGGAATCCAGTCTCTAGAGGAATAACAGCCTTGGCACCATAGGTTAGTGAAAAGGGCGTTTCAACTGTTGACTTGCGAGACGTAGTCTGATATGTCCAAGGAATAACAGCTTTTGTCACTATGACCTTATTGACAGTCTCGGCCTATCCATTCCCCTGTGGATAAGCCGGGGTAGAATATCTATTTGTAATCCCCAAATCATTACAGTACCTCCTGAAGGCTTTGCTATCAAACTGAAGGCCTTGCTATCTCTTACTCCCTGCGGCCTTAAGGAAAGAACCTACGATGTCCAAGCCCCATTCAGCAAATGGCCAAGGGTTGGACAAAGGTTTGAAGACTCCCCCCAGTTGATGTATGTTTAGTGCAAATCTTTGGCATTAGTCACACTTCTTCATATATTCTTATGCTTCTTTCTGCATGTTGGGCCACTAGTATCCCTGAGTGATGGCTCTATGAGACAAAGATCTGCCTCCTGTGTGGCTTCCACAAATCCCTTCATGTAACTCTTCAAGGAGTAGCTCTGATGCCTCAGGGTGTATACATAGCAAGTATGGCCTAAAAAAAGAGCGCTTATACAATTTTTTGTCCTCAGACAGCCAAAACCGAAGAGCCTTTCTCCGCACCTTTTCAGCTTCTGTTTTTTCCTCGGGCAAGATATCCTCCTTAAGGAATAGCACTACAGGATCCATCTAGCTTGGCCCTACCCTAATCTGATGGATATGGACCATCTCTCCCTTCATCTCAGTAAGCTTACACAAGTCCTCAACAAGTATGACCTGAGGTAAGCCTTGTGCTGAGGAGGTTGCAAGAGTGGCCAAAGAGTCAACATGAGTGTTTCCACTCCTCGGGATATGTAACAAGCCGAAAGATTCAAACCCTGATTGCAAGTGCCTAACCTAATTTAGATATTCTTGTATTCTTACATCCTTAGCCTCTAACTCCCCCTTCACTTGGCCTATGACCAATCTTGAATCCGAGAATATCTCTACTGCCTTTCCGCCTATTTTTTGAACCATGGCCATCCCCATTAATAGAGCCTTATACTCAGCCTCGTTGTTTGTGGCCGAGAAGCCCAATCTCAAAGATTTCTCAATAGTGATCTTCTTAAGAGATGGCAGAACTAGCCCCACTTCGAATCCCCTTTGATTTGCCGCACCATCAACATATACCCTTCAAAATAAAGGCTCTTGTAGGGAGACCATGCCAACTGATTTTCCATCCATGCCTTTCTTCTCCGCCTCTTCTTCTAATGGGGCTTCTGCGAACTCAACCACCAAGTCTGCGAGGACCTGGCCCTTGACAGAGGTACAAGGCATGTACTTGATATCAAAAACTCCTAGGATTGTACCCCACTTGGCAATCCTCCCTGTGTAATTAGCACTCTGAAGTAAGGATCTAAGCGAAAGTTGGGTTAGGACGACAACCGTGTGTGATTGGAAGTAGTGAGGGAGCTTATGCGTAGCATGCACTACTGCCAAAATGGCATTCTCCAGTGGTAGGTATCGAACCTCGGCCTCATGTAGTGATTTGCTCACATAATAAACTGGCCTCTATACACCACTATCAATTTGCACTAACACTAAGCTTACAGCATGGGAGGCCACTGCAATATAAGCAAATAAGACATCGTCCACCCCAGGTTTGGCCGAGAAAGGTATTCCTTAAGCTGTTGAAATGCCAAGGCACACTCTTCGGTCCACTCAAATCCCTTCCATTTATTCAACAACAGGAAGAAGGGTCTGCATCTGTTTGCTGACCGAGAGATGAACCGGTTCAAGGCAGCAGTCATTCCCGTTAGCTTCTAGACCTCTTTGGGATTTCGAGGTAGTTGTAGACTATTAACTACCTTAATCTGATTAGGATTAACCTCAATTCCACGGTGAGTAACCATATAGCCCAGAAACTTGCCTAATCCCACACCAAAAGAGCACTTGGAAGCATTAAGGCGCAGCTTATGTTTCCTCAGTATCTCAAAAATATCCTTGAGATCTCCCACATGCTCAAACACCACCTTACTCTTCACCATCATGTCATCTATGTAAACCTCAATGTTCTTGCCCAGTAGTGGCTCAAACATCCTAGTCATCTGTTAGGTTCTAAAGATTTAGGATTTTATGTATTTAGAACTCTAATGTGTATTGTTGGCAAACCATGATCAAAACAATGTGTTTAGTCTTGTTTAGGCTTGCTCAAAGTTAATAAAATATTGTAAAGTTAGAATCGAGTGACTGCAGATGCATTGGGGCATTTTGGTCTAGCTCGATCGATCGAAGGAAAGGCTCGATCGATCGAATCTCGGACTAGATGCGTTTTCTGCAGAATTTTCAACTCAGCCCTAACTCATTAAACGTTTTAGGTTTTCTGTTTTTACCCTAAGTATATAAAGAAAAACCCTAGCCACGTTTTTAGTGTTGCTCCAGTTGTATTGTTGCTCATACATTGCTGTTTTGTGTAAATCTCTTGTGAGATCTAGAGGAGCTTTCCTTTACACAAAGCTTAGGGTTTTCAAGGTTGAGATTACTTCGACATCTTGATGATCAACTCGGTTGCTACCATTGCAGCTTAAAGAATATCAAGCGTGGGTGCTTGTAGCTGATTGAAGAATCCAAGAAAGAAGGAGTCCGTGGATTCGGAGCTTGCACGTGGTCGTGTCAGTAAGTTCTACTGGTGGGTAGCATTAGGAAGTCGAGCGGGGAGCTTGTAAGTCCTTTTGTATGAACTTCGATTCTTTCATAGTAGATTCAGGTTTGCCTTGAGGATCGGTGGGTCAAATCCTCCCCAAGTTTTTACCGATGTGGTTTCCTGGGTGATCATATCATTGTGTTATTTATTATTCCACTGCTTTATATTTTTGATATGATTGTATGTTTATGATAACCTAGAATTGCTTAATTTGACTAAGTTAATCACTTGGCTAGTTAACTAGGTTAATCTGGTTGGTTTAAGGGGTCTAAATTTCTAACAAGTGGTATCAGAGCGGGTAGCTCTTCTATTTTAGATCTTTTGATCTAAGAGCTGATCATTGACCCCTGTTATCATGGATAATTTGAAGTGTCTTTCTGCTCATGTTTATGATGCTTTGAATAAAAATGACACTACTGTTTCTGTTGATTTTTTTTTTATGCTTTTGAAACTCTTCGTAAGGAATTATCTAAATCTTTGAAAATTTCTAAGAAATTCAAGGAAGAGTTAAAATTGGCTAATCTTGAAAAAGAGGATTTGATTGTGAGATTAGATGAGTCTAATAAAAAGAATGAATTTTTGAGAAATCAAATTTCCTCTCAAGATGAGAAGATGAAAAGCTTGGAACAAGAGTTAGTTGAATCTAAAATTAAAATTGCAAATTTGACTAATACCAAGCCTACTGATGATAACAGAAGTGTTTCTGTTTCTCTTAAGCCTAAAACTGAGAAAGTTTATATCCCTCTTTTCAAGAGGAATAATAAAGAAAATGCTTATTTTGCTAGGTTAGACAAAGGTAAAAGTTCTGATGTAGACACTGAAGTTTCTACACCTAAGTCTAAACCTATTGTTAGAGAGCATAAGAATTTTGTTTTTGTGTCTACCTGTCACCTTTGTGGTGTTGTTGGTCATATTAGACCAAATTGTTCTTTGTTAAGGCAAAAACCAAAATCTGAGACTAGATTTGCTGTTAGGAATACTGACGTTCCTAAATTTGTTCATGTTTGCCACTTTTGTGGTGTCCGTGGTCACATTCGTCCTAATTGTCATAAATTGAAATTTAATCATTCTGTGTTTCAATCTATGATATGTGATGATATTTCTCTTGCCATAAGTCCAAATAAATTGTTTCATATGTTTTTGAAAAATTTGAGCTTATTGGCTTGTGAAAGGAATTTGCAGGATTTCAGTCATTCTCAGAAGATTGGTATAATCCCTCAAATACACTCTGCTTCTCATGGATTTTCACCTACAAAGCCGAAGAATCGTGTTATATGGGTGAGAAAAGATTTTCCAAGGTGAGTGTTGCTGACTTGTCCCTGATTTAATTCTTTCAATTGTTTGTGGACATGTCTTGTTTCTGTTTTTAGTTGTTTTATTTTTTTTAAGTTGTTTTTTTTATTAAAAAAAAAATCCAAAAACATTGAAAACTTTCAAAAAGACAAAAATATTTTATTTTGTGTCTTTTTTTTTCTTTTTCTTTTTTTAAGGATTACATGAGTTATAATATGTCTCTCTTGATTTAAAACATGCTTGATATTGTGGAGAAACTTGAATAGTTTGTGCTAAGCTATTTCTGATTTTGTGTGAGTATGTACTAATTTGTACATGTACTCAAGGGTTAATTAACAAAATTGATATTTCCTGTTTGTGTACCCTCTATAGCTTAGTTTTGCACTATCATGCATTGCTTTTGCATTGTTCATTTAGCATAATATGTGCTTTTTTGTTTTTGGTCATAATTTTTTTAAAACCAAAAAGACTTTTGTGTTTTGTATTACACATCTTGGATTTATAATCAAGGATTGGCCATATTATTTTTACATAACATGTTTTATGTACCTTGTTTAACTTTGATGAGCTTATTTATTGCACTTGACTAGTTGAAGCTTTGTAGTGCATGTTGTGTGTGAATGATGTTTATGATGTTCCTGTTGTGTAGGGCATGTAGCCAGGGTTTGGCCATAATAGCCGTGTAGGGGAAACAAGCATCCACAACAATGAAGTCCACCTCAACCACCTCTGAACCTGCTTGCATGAGTAGTCTAATTTGACCCCTCGGAGTGTCAAACTTTCCCATCAAAGCTTACCAAAGGTGAATCATAAGCTGTTAAATCCTCGGATTTCGAGTTCAGGCCTTTGTATAATTCAGGATACATAATCTCCACCCCACTGTCCTGATCCACCATCACCATTTTCACGTCATACCCCCCTATTCTGAGGGTGATCACTAGGGCGTCGTCATGTGGTTGTATAGTTCCAACCTTGTCCTCATCCAAAAAACTCAACGCCGGTTGGATCTTTACCCTAGCCCTCTTTGGCGCAAAATTAGAGTCCTCGACGAGTAGCCAAGTTACGGACATCACCCTGGAGGGATAAGAACCTGTTCTCCCAGGAGTAGTAAAGATGACATTAATTGTGCCCAAAAGAGGTTTTGAAGAAACATCTCTTCGGGATTCTAATCCTGTCTGGCCTCCCTGGCCGTTGGGATGATACAAAAATTGCTTCAAACTCACTTCTCAGACCAGCTAGTCTAGATGATCCCATAAGGTCCTATAGTCCTCTGTGGTGTGTCCTCGGTCTTGGTGGTATTGGCAGTGAAGGCTCTGATTGCGCCTTATAGGGTCTCCTCCCATCTTATTTGGCCATTTAAAGAATGTCTCATTCTTAATCTTCTCTAGAACTTTGTGCACTGGTTCTCGAAACACCGCGTTAACCATCTGAGTATTGGCAGACCCCGATTGCCTAACATAATCTCTCCGAGGCTGGTTATTGTTATATCGGTTCGACCTGAAATCCCTCCTCTCCTGAGGGATAACCTTAGCCTTTCCCTTCCCTTGTTATTGGTCTTCCTAGACCCTCTTATACTTATTAATATGGTCCACGAGCTGGCGTACACTGGTAGCAAGTTTCCTAATCAAAGACTTCCTCAAACCATGCTCAGGAGGTAAGCCAACCTTGAAAGTCCTAATGGCTACGTCGTCAAAGTCACCATCAATCTCATTGAACATCTCTCAGTATCTGTCTGAGTACGTTTTCAAGTGTTAGGTTCTAAAGATTAGGAATTTATGTATTTAGAACTCTAATATGTAATGTTGGCAAACCATGATCAAAACAATATGTTTAGTCTTGTTTAGGCTTGCTCAAAGTTGTGTCTTTCATGTAAAGTTGGAATCGAGAGGCTGCAGATGCATTGGTGCATTTCAGCCTGGCTCGATCGATCGAATCTCGGGCAGAATGCTTTTCTGCAGAATTTTCCAACTCAGCCCTAACTCATTAAACGTTTTGGGTTTTCTGTTTTTACCCTAGGTATATAAAGAAAAACCCTAGCCACGTTTTTAGAGTTGCTCCTATTGTATTGTTGCTCATACTTTTCTATTTTGTGTAAATCTCTTGTGAGATCTAGAGGAGCTTTCCTTTACACAAAACTTAGGGTTTTCAAGGTAGAGATAGTATCAACATCTTGATGATCAACTTAGTTGCTGCCATTGGAACTTAAAGAATAACAAGCGTGGGTGCTTATAGCTGATTGGAGAATCCAAGAAAGAAGGAGTCCATGGATTCGGAATTTGCAAGTGGTCGTGTCAGTAAGTTCTACTAGTGGGTAGCATTAGGAAGTCAAGCGTGGAGCTTGTAAGTCCTTTTGTATGAACTTCGATTCTTTCGCATAGTGGATTCAGTTTACCTTGAGGATAGCTAGGTCAAATCCTCCATAGGTTTTTACCGTGTGGTTTCCTGGGTGATCATATCATTGTGTTCTTTATTATTCCGCTGTTTTATATTCTTGATATGATTGTATGTTTGTGATAACCTAGAATTGCATAATTTGACTAAGTTAATCACTTGGCTAATTAACTAGGTTAATCTGGTTGGTTTAAGGGGTCTAAAACTGTTCATCAAGGTCTCCCCTTCTCGCATGGTCAAGGACAGTAGGGAATCTAAGGGCCAAGGAACCCTGCTACATGTGATAAAGCGAGACCCAAATGCCCGGGTAACTTCCTTAAAGGAATCTACAGAACCTACCCCCAGGCCATTGAACCACCTCATCTCCACAAGCCAAGGAACCCTGCTACATGTGATAAAGCGAGACCCAAATGCCCGGGTAAGTTCCTTACAGAACCTACCCCCAGGCCATTGAACCACCTCATCTCCACAAGCCCTAAACTAGGCGGGAACACCTTGCACATCAAGGCCTCATTCTTGAAGTGCACAACCATTCTCTGGTTGAAGTGGCTTACATGCTCTATAGGGTCTGTTCGACCATTATACATGGTGAATGTTGGTTGAGTGAATCACCGAGGGAGTTCAGCCCCTTCAATTACATGTGAAAGGCGACTTGGAAATTTGATTGAGCGCCCTACTCATAGCGGCGTTTCTAGACCTCTTCGAGAGGGGTTTCTGCGTCTACATTTGTGATGGTAATCATCGTCACACGAGAAAGACTTACTAGGAGGAGTCTTTGATCTGCGTCTATAACTACCATCCTTTTCATCATCAGAAGAGAGGTCAAGATTGGAGGGAGTTCACCGTTCCCGTTGGTGGCGCAACTGTCTCTTCAACTAATCGATCTCCAGTTGCATGGCTTTAGCATTCTCCTCCTGAGAGACGTGACTCCCACCTTGAGAATGGCTGCTATTAGTATGGGTGGTGTGTACACTAGCCTCCCTGTCCCTCCTATGTTCAAGATTGAGGAAGTGATATTGGCGTTAGGACCCTGAGGATTCCTCTCAGTTTGGACCTAAACCTACCATGACTAACCGTTACACTCACTATCACACAAGGATTCCCCACAGACGGCGCCAATTGTAAGAGCGCTACTTGGATCCCAGGCCCAAAGTGTAAATGGGTCTAGGCCCAATAAGCCTAATACAATGAATTTGTAGAGGGTGGGTTGGAAAACTAGGTTCTAATGAGTTAGATAACAGTTAGAATGGATCTAAAAGACAAAAAACAGACTGGACTGATCTAAGAAAACTCGTCCTCGGCACAGTCCGAGGAGGTTAGTTCTTGTATATATTACTTGAAATAGGTTACAGATATAGTTTTGATTGCTACAGTGTTTCTTTCTCAAATCCCCAATCCCTTCTCCATGGAGGGTCTCCTGCATTATATAGTTCTCTTTGGACAATCTTGGCCCTCCACTTGTGGATCATCCAAGCCACTACTCGAGTGCTTGTCCCATTGGACACCTTCCCAGATCCTCTGTGCATTGGGGCAGCCAAAGCAGCACTATTCAGGGATCTTCTCTACATTAATGCAGCCAAAAAGTTAGCTGCAGAGCATTTAATGCGATAGTAGCAACTTTCCCTTAGATATTTCTCAGCTCCCATTTTGTCCTGTACGTTCATAGTGCATATCCTTATCAGCAAAATTTCCTGGAACGTCATTTTGGACAATAAAACACATCTTCTGACCCCATTCTTTGTTTAGCTAAGGAGATACTCTTCCTCAGCCTACCTCTGTAGTCATAGTAGGCTTGCAAAGTTCAAAACCTTACGTTTACCTTTCTATGGATATATTCTCGGTCCAGGGAG
Organism: Quercus suber; assembly: GCF_002906115.3. NCBI lineage: Eukaryota > Viridiplantae > Streptophyta > Magnoliopsida > Fagales > Fagaceae > Quercus > Quercus suber. The sequence continues at coordinate 728,632 of NW_027069620.1, read as the reverse complement.
CCTCCTCGGATGAGGCCCAATGCCCACACACTTAGGCCTGCATCCCCATACTATTGTTATATTTTATTGTGTAATATTTAGTCTAATAAAAATATCATTTTAAAATGTTTAAAGAATGCGGGTTCTTGTTAGTTTAATATATCAAGTTTTTTGTTGGTCTAATAAAAAGTTTGGATTCAAAGCTAGCCTAAAAAAAAAAAATCAATTAGTGTTTATGCCTAATAATAAAGGGCAATAATTAGGGAAAGGATACTACAGGTTTTAAATCTTATTGTATCCATAAAAAAAAATTAAAGAATATTAATTGTGATTAACATTGTAGGGACTCAATTTGGATTGGACCCAGAGTATGAATGGGTTTTCAGCCCAACAACCCCAAACAATAAATTTTTAGAGCATGAGTTCAAGAACTAGTACCGTTTAACAGGAAAGGTTATCCTCATCAAGTAACAAGGGATATTTTAGGTTGATTGAATGAGAAAAACTCTCCTCGGCTAGGTTTCAGTCCGCCTCTCTTTTTCTTTGCATGGAATCTCCCCCCCTTCTTATATCATCCGTTTCTATGTTATATACTCCGTTCTATCCTCCATTTCCATCGTACACGTGTAGTTCTTATCTTGGGAGCTCCTTTCTGTCCCATCCAGCACCTACCGGAACTTTTGCTCAGTGGCCATAAAGCTGCTTAGTCACTGTTCAGGTATCACCTCCACATTAATGCGGCCAAAGGGTTAGCTAGAAAGCATTTAATGTGGAGGTGATGGCCTTGGAAGATATTTGCTACCTTCCCCGACTCCTCCTTAGGTTTATACCCAATTTCCAGTTCAGATACAATTTTGCGGAGTCTCCTAAATAAAATGAAAGTTACATTCACCTCGGACTTTGGTGTCCTCGGACGTGCGTTATGCCGCCATATACAATATCCACCCCTTTCTCCTATATTATCCCTTTAATAATAATAAAATTTTTTAAGCTATCCTCGGATAACTAAGTATCCTCGGATTGGGCCGTTGGGCCCCGAGCCCACTTCTGAGGATTCCTATATCTTTTTAACTAACAGGCCCCACAATAGCCCCTCAAAATCTTGCTTTTTGTCACCTCAGGAAAAAGGGAGATTTTGATATCCAGCCTTCATTTATTTCGTAGGTTTCCCCCGCTTTCAGAATGTCCTTTTGCTTGCCCAAGGCACGCTCCTGACGTTTCAGCGTCAGGAGCACGCCATTATTAAATGATGGCTGCTCTGTTGTCCCACACGTTTAACGACCTGATGCAAATCTAACGGTGGGGGATCCTTTGCATTTATGGGCGGGATTTTTCCCGCTCCCACTTTCTGTGCCCTTATAAAGTGCCTTTCAAATCAAATCTCTCTTCAGTTACAAATTACACCGTCTCAGCACATATTCATTGAATCTGTCTCTCTCTCATTACTCCACGCTCTCATAAATACTAAGAGCCCGTCCGAGGAGCTTATTTTCCAAACCTGTAAGTTTCCTTAACCTTCCCCAGTTTTCCATCTTCTGCATCAGTTTTTCTTTACTACTATTAGAAAATGGGTAGATTTAAGTATCTAGTTGATTCTGAGGAGCAAATAGAATCATTTAGGGCTAAGTATAGGATTCCTTCAACAGTGGGTATGAGATACGCTTCCCCACAAACTTGGTTGCACGATAGAAAAACGGGGGAGGTAGTCATCCCTATGATAGCTTTTATCGAGGGAGGGATGACTATCCCAATGGGTAGTCTGACGAGAAGTTACCTCAGGTTCTTCAGATTATCTCTCACACAATGTGCCTCGAATATGTTCAGGGTGCTTGGAAGTATAGAGGCTTTAAATGCCTCGTACAATTTAGGTTTGACCCATCACGATGTGAACTGGGTATATAACCTCAAACATTTGAAGGATCAGGGATATTACCTTAAGTCTAGGTACCCTACAGTAAGATTGCTCCAGTGCCTCCCTACCTCAAACAAGGGTTTAAAAGACGATTTTCTTATTTTCTCCGGGGAATGGCATGATGGTTTGCCTTGTCCGACTGAAGAGGGACAACCAGGTGGGGTTCCTAGGATGTACACCCCTTATAAGTCAGGTTAAATTTTTAATTGAAGTTATTCTTATTTCTGACACAAATTTCCTTTCATGTTTTAATTATTTTGCAGACAAGCGCGCCACTAGACGTAATTTCAGGCTGATCAATAGGGAGAGCCTTTCAAGTGAATCCCTTCGACTTGAGGTGTATGTGAATCCCTCCGACGGCCAATTAAGAGCAGCACATTTAATACTCAAGTACGATCCCATTTCAAAAGCCTTTCAGGCTCTCAAGTACGTGATAAAGGCAAAAGATCCTCGGCTCCACCGTATCAGTGTAGCCTTTAAGGGATTCATTGTTCCTGAGGGCACCCCCATTCCTGAAGGTGTACCCTTCACTGAACCATTGCCTAAGGCCACTCCCTCTATAGGAGCTTCATCATCACGCTCCGTTCCCCAAAAAGTGAGAGAGGGAAAAGAAGAAAGAGAAAAAGAGGCCGAAGAAGAAAAGGAAGAAGAAGAAGAAGAAGAAGAAGAAGACACCTCGGGAGGACTTGTAGAGTTGTCTGATTCAGCCGACGAATTTGAAGTTTTTAACCAACCCCAATCTCCTGAGGTGACCTCTGAGAAAATGGGTATCCAAAGGAGAAGCCAGAGGAGCTTGAAAGACGTAATCGAAGGCCAGCCTGGCAGGGTGGTGGAAAAGCAAGTTCAGGTTAACCCCCCAGCTCTCCCTCCTTCGCCTACTCAGTCACCCCAACCGACCGTGACCGAGCCCACTGATCCAAAGAAGAGGAGAAAGCCAAAGGGTAAAGAAGTGATGGACGCAGGGAGGACTCACACTACCCGTGAGGGTGAGGACCAAAGAGCTGCTAAGCAGCAGAAAATAAGCCATGGGTAACAGCGAGAGGTGGATAAGATAACCACTCAGCCCCTATGCTCGATGAGAAGCCTCTGAGGGAGGATACTTCAATCAGGGACTTTAGTGGCAGACTTGGGTGCCGAGTCACCTCAGCATTAGAGGAAACACTTCTTCTTCCCAAGGACATGGCTGAGCTGAGAGCGATCAAGAGAGACGAGGTCTTTCAAAATACCAAAAGATATTTGGGCATGGTATGACGCTTTTATCGTTACATTTTTACTGTTGTTTGTTTGTTTTTTGTTATACACATTTTTTTGTTGTGTATTTCTAACTCCTTTTTCTCTAGGCCGTTCAAGCCACCTTCAGGCTGGAGGAGATAGCCGAATCCTACCACCAGCAAATAGACGAGGAGAGGAAGAAAAAGATAACAGCTGTGCGCACACTGAATGCTTCACTTTTACCATTACATTTTTACTGTTGTTTTTTTTTTTTTTTTTTTTTTTTTTTGTTATACACACATTTTTCTTGTTGTGTATTTCTAACTCCTTTTTCTCTAGGCCGTTCAAGCCACCTTCAGGCTAGAGGAGATAGCCGAATCCTACTACCAGCAAATAGACGAGGAGAGGAAGAAAAAGATAACAGCTGTGCGCACACTGAATGCTTCTGAGCAAAACATTGTGCAGCTAAAGAAGAAGTTAGCAGCCGAAGAAAGCGCTCGGAAGAGTGCTGACTCAGCTCTAGAGGGGTTCCAAAGACAGGCCGAGGACCAAAGGCAGCTTCTGCGTGACGCCAATGCCCAGCTAGCAACCTCTAAGGAACAGGTGCTAGCTCTGCAAAAACAACTGGAGGAAGTCTAGAAGCTCAGAGATCAGGCTGAGAAAGCCAAAGCCGAGGCTGAAAAAGAAAGAGACGTCGCTGAGCAGCAGGGTTACAATGTGGGCATCGCTGAGACAGAGGACACTTTCCGAGCTGAGGTGCCTGCCATGTGCTGGGAGTACTGCGCCTTAACCTGGCAAGAGGCTCTCAACCGAGCTGGAGTTGAATCCTCATCAGAGTTGAGGAAATCTGAAAATATTTATTTCCCCCCAGCTATTCGGGCCTTCACTCCCTCTACTCCACAAGGGGAGGCATCCTCTACTGCTGCTGAGCTACCTCAGTAAGTTCAGACTCAGGCTCCTCCCTCGCTCAATCAGCAAGAGCAGCCACAAATACCTGAAAAAGCAAAGGATCTATCCTCGGCTAAAGAAGTAGCAGGGCCCAAAGACGGAGTGGCCTCTCACACTTTTGAACAAGCCTTAGCCTCAACCACCCTGCCTGCTGGAGAAGCTCCTATGGCGCAGGAAAAGGACGTTCCTCCTGAGGCAGCTGGCAAAGCCCCTCCACCCAAGCTCCAAATAAAGTTAACCAAATAGTTGCTTGTAGTCAAATTCCTTTTAGTGTCCTTTTCATCTCATTTTTCCTTCTGTTTTTTTTTTTTTTAATCCTTTTAAGGATGTTCCTGGTGGCAATGCGTAATTCTTTTTGAAAACTTATAAGAGATATTGGGGTTTTGTTTATTACTTATATAATTTCATGTATGATTGCTCTTTATTACTTACGCTTGTTTATCTACTTTTCTTATGATCTCGGACTGTAGAAAGGGTGAAAGTTGACATTAGAAAAGTATACGTATCTAGGATAGCACTTTTACATTTCATCCAGAGAGGTATTGACCCCCTTGAAACGCTTTAAGTGATGCTCATAGCATCTACTTCGATATGTATTTCTAATCACACGAACCCCTTTTAGAAGACATAGATTCCAACTAAGTTTGATGTCTAAATAGTTTGTTATAGCTTAGTTTCGGTTTAACACTTCCATTCATAGTGTACTAATTTCCACTAAGTTGTGGTCCGAGGACCTGACATGACTTAGCTTCTGTTTAATACTTCCATTCGTAGTGTACTAATTTCCACTAAGTTGTGGTCCGAGGACCTGACATGACTTAGCTTCTGTTTAATACTTCCATTCGTAGTGTACTAATTTCTACTAAGTTGTGGTCCGAGGACCTGACATGACTTAGCTTCTGTTTAATACTTCCATTCGTAGTGTACTAATTTCCACTAAGTTATGGTCCGAGGACCTGACATGACTTAGCTTCTGTTTAACACTTCCATTCGTAGTGTACTAATTTCCACTAAGTTGTGGTCTGAGGACCTGACATAACTTAGCTTCTGTTTAACACTTCCATTCGTAGTGTACTAATTTCCACTAAGTTGTAGTTCGAGGACCTGACATGACTTAGCTTCTGTTTAACACTTCCATTCGTAGTGTACTAATTTCCACTAAGTTGTGGTCCGAGGACCTGACATGACTTAGCTTCTGTTTAACACTTCCATTCGTTTCAGAAGCACATATTGCAGGAGCAAGATAAATTATAAAGGAAAGTAAAGCACAACTTGTTAATAATAATACCTTCTCAGGTTGCTTACATTCCAGGGATGGAGTATAGTTTTTTCATCTAAATCTTCTAAATAGTAAGCCCCTATCCCTGCGACAGATGTAATACGATATGGCCCTTCACAATTGGGCCCCAACTTTCCCCAGGCTGGGTTCTTGGTATTTCCCAAGACCTTCCTCAACACCAAGTCTCCCGGAGCTAATGGCCTTAGTCTGACGTTTGCATCATAGCCCTGCTTCAGCTTGTGCTGGTAGTACGCTAATTGAACCATAGCTTTCTCTCGTCGCTCATCTATTAAGTCTAGACTTTTCCTCAACAGCTCATCATTTCCATCTGGGGTGAAATTACTAGTTTTCAGTGTTAGAAAGCCTGTTTCAATAGGGATCACGGCCTCAGCTCCATACGTCATTGAGAATGGGGTCTCCCCTGTTGATCGTTGGGGCGTTGTTCTATACGCCCAGAGAACATGCGGAAGTCCTTCCACCCATCTTCCCTTTGCATCATCCAGCCTTTTCTTAAGTCCACCTACTATGACTTTGTTGACAGCCTCGGCCTGTCCATTTCCCTGTGGATAGGCTGGGGTTGAATACCTATTTTTTATCCCTAAGTCGGAACAATACCTTCTGAAAGCCTAGCTGTCAAACTGTAGATCGCTGTCCGAGATGAGAGTTTGAGGAACCCCAAATTGAGTAATGATATTCCTTAATAGGAATCTTTTGACGTCAACATCCCTGATGTTAGCCAGAGGCTCAGCTTCAACCCACTTCGTGAAATAATTCGTGCCAACTAGCAGGTATTTCTTATTTCCTACTGCTTTAGGGAAAGGGCCAACGATATCCAAGCCCCACTGAGTGAAAGGCCAAGGACTAGAAAGAGGATTGAGAACTCCTCCTAGCTGATGAATATTTGGCGCGAACCTTTAGCATTGATCACATTTCCTTACATACTCCTGCGCTTCCTTTTGCATGCCTGGCCACCAGTACCCTTGGGTAATTGCCCTGTGAGACAAAGACCTTCCTCCAATGTGACTACCACAAATTCCTTCATGTAGCTCTTCTAGAAGATCTTCCGACGCTTCAGGGCATACACAGAGCAGATAAGGCCCAGAGTAAGAGCGTTTGTACAACTTCTTATCCTCGAATAGCCAAAAACGAGGAGCCTTCCTTCGTATCTTTTTTGCCTCTGACTTGTCCTCAGGCAGTGTATCCTTCTCAAGGAATAGTATTATAGGATCCATCCAACTTCGCGGTGAACTGATTTGGTTAACCTATAGCGTTTCCGTTGTTCCTTGGGTAGGTGTGCCCAAGTCCTCGATCATGATCATCCGAGGTAAGTTTTGAGCCGAGGAGGTGGCAAGAGTAGCTAGAGAGTCTGCATGGGCATTTCCACTCCTAGGGACATAGGTTATTTTAAAGAATTCAAAATTGGCTTGTATACGCCTAACCTGGCTCAAGTATTCCTGCATTCTTGTATCTCGAGCCTTCAGTTCCCCTCTGACCTGGCCCACCACAAGCCCCGAGTCCGAGAAGATTTCCACAGTTTTTCCGCCCAGCTTATTGACCATTGCCATCCCTATTAGTAAGGCTTCATATTCCGCCTCGTTATTAGTAGCTGAGAATCCCAGCCTAAGAGACTTCTCAATGATGACTTCCTTAGGAGATATCAATACAAGTCCCACTCTAGACCCTCGTTGATTTGCTGCCCCATCCACATACACCGTCAAGGATGAGACAGGTTGCGCGGAAATGAGGCCAACCGATTTTTCATCCATGCCACCCTGGCTTGTCTCTATTTCTTCAGGACCTTCAGCAAACTCGGCCACTAGATCGGCGAGCACCTGACCCTTCACGGAAGTACGGGGCATATACTTGACATCAAAAGCCCCTAAAATTATGCCCCACTTGGCAACCTTACCAGTATAGTCTGCACTTCGAAGTACTGCTTTGATCGGATATTGAGTCAGGACAACCACTGTGTGCGCTTGAAAATAATGGGGAAGTTTTCTGGTGGCGTGCACCACTGCTAAAATGACCTTTTCCAATCGCAGGTAGCGTATTTCGGCCTCGTGAAGAGACTTACTCACATAGTAGACTGGCCACTGTACTCCATTGTCCACTCGTATCAGAACAAAACTAATCGCATAAGTGGTGATCGCTAGGTAGGAAAAAAGAACCTCGTCTACCTCAGGGCTAGACCTGATGGGTGGCCGAGATAGATACTCCTTCAGCTGCTGAAATGTTAAGGCACACTCCTCAGTCCATTCATATCCTTTCCACTTGTGAAGCAGTAAGAAAAAAGGCCTGCACCTATCCGCCGACCTAGATATGAATCTATTCAATGCGGCAATCATCCCGGTCAGCCTCTGGACCTCCTTGGGATTCCGAGGTGGTTGCAAGTTAGCTATGGCTCTAATTTGATCAGGGTTAACCTCAATTCCCCTATTGGTCACCATGTAACCCAAGAACTTACCTAAACTTACCCCAAATGAGCATTTGGATACGTTCAGCCGCAATTTATCCCTTCTTAAAATCCCAAAAGTGTGGTTAAGGTCCGTCACGTGCTCGGTTACTACCTTACTCTTTACGACCATATCATCAATATAAATCTCAATGTTTCTGCCCAACTGCTGCTCAAACATTTTCGTCATCATTCTTTGGTAGGTAGACCCCGCGTTCTTCAAACCAAAGGGCATTACCTTGTAGTGGTAATTTCCAGTAGGAGTAAGGAAAGCGGTCTTCTCCTGGTCGCCCAATGCCAGTGGGATCTGATGGTAGCCTTGAAAGGCGTCTAGGAAACTCATCCGAGGATGGCCTACCGTCGCATCCACCAACTGATCTATACGAGGTATAGGAAAAGGGTCCTTTGGGCATGCTCTGTTAAGGTCCATAAAATCAACACACACACGCCACTTTCCATTTTTTTTTCACTACAACTGTATTGGCCAACCACTGAGGGTAAAATACCTCCTTGATAGCCCCAGCCTGCTTTAACTTGGTCACCTCATCTTTAATAGCCTCGACGTGTACCCTGGACGGACGCCGAGGTGGTTGTTTCTTTGGAATACACGAGGGATTGACGTTCAGATGATGACAAATGAACTCCGGATCCACTCCCGGGGCTTCATAGGCACTCCATGCAAACACATCAACGTTTCTCCTAAGAACCTCAACCAACTACTCTTTCTCTAACAAAGGCAACTGAGCCCCGACCTGAAAGTACTTCTCTAGATCATCACCAACGCTCACCCTTTCCAAATCTTCACACCTCATTTCCTCTGTGGACGCGCCGAACTGGGCTCCCTGAATCCTTGATTGCTATAAATCCTCCTCGGCTGCAGCCGAAGTACTTGTCTCTGGCCGATGTTGAATGGCCATTATCATACACTGCCTAGCCATGGTTTGATTTCCCAAAATTTCTGAAACCTCGCCTCCCGAGGGATACTTCACTTTCTGATGAAGAGTGGAAGAAACAGCCCCCAAAACATGCAACCAAGGTCTTCCCAAAATAGCCATATACGGAGAAAAAGCATCCACCACAATAAAATCCACCTCCACCATATCTGAACCAGTCTGCACAGGTAGTCTAACCATTCCCAACGGAGCGACCGATTTGCCCTCGAAGCCCACCAGCGGGGAACTATAGGTTGTCAGATCCTCAGGTTTCAAATTCAGCCCCCTGAATAAATCAGGGTACATTACCTCGACGGCACTTCCATCATCAACCATCACCCTCCTCACGTCATACCCTCCGATCCTAATCGTAACCACCAAAGCATCATCATGCGGTTGTATGGTTCCTCTCTTATCCTCTTCTGAGAAGCCTAACACCAACGAGGTGCCCGGTCTGGCCTCCTTCGGCCTCGAACTGGAGCCCTCCTCTGAGCACTGAGACACAGACATTACCCTGGAAGGGCAAGATCCAGTTCTCCCCGGGGCAGCAAATATAACGTTTATCGTGCCCAAAGGAGGCCCCCTCGAAGCATTCCCCTGAAACGCCGAGCCTACGTGGCCTCCTCGGCTGCCAGAGTGATGCAGAAGTTGGGTCAACTTTCCCTCTTGCACCAACTGCTCTAAATGATCCCACAAATTTTTACAATCTTCGATGATATGTCCATGTTCTTGGTGGTACTGGCAATAAAGGTTCCGATTACGCTTCGCAGGATCCCCCGCCATCTTATTGGGCCACCTAAAGAACGGCTCGTCCTTTATCTTCTCCAGAACTCGCTGCACTGGTTCTCGGAACACGGCGCTAACCACCTGGGAGTTGGCAGGCCCTAACTGCCCCCCAAAGTCCCTCCGAGGCCGGTTGTTATTATACCGGTCCGGCCTGAAATCCCTCATCTCCTGAGTTACTGCCTTAGACTTTCCTCTGCCTTGCATCTGATCCTCCTCTACTCTTCTATATTTGTCTATCCGATCCATAAGCTGACGTACACTAGTAACAGGCTTGCCAGTCAGAGACTTCCTCAGACCGTGCTCGGTTGGAAGACCTTCCTTAAAAGTGTTCATAGCCACGTCATCGTGAGCCCCATCTACCTCGTTGAACATTTCCCAGTATCTGTCCGAGTAGGCTTTTAGGGTTTCCCCCTCCCGCATAAACATGGATAGTAGCGACCCCAAGGGTTGAACAACCCTCCTACATGTAATAAAACGGGCACCAAAGGCCTGGGTGAGCTTCTCAAAAGAGTCAATAGTATTAGTTCTCAAGCCATTAAACCATCTTATTGCCACTGGGCCCAGGCTAGACGGGAAAACTTTGCACAGTAAGGCCTCATCCCTGGTATGAATAGCCATTCTCTGGCTGTAGTGGCTAACATGTTCTACTGGGCCTCTTCGACCATTATAAATGGTGAACACAGGCTGGTGGAATCGCCGAGGAAGACTAGCGTCCTCAATATGTCGCGTGAAGGGCGACTTAGAGACCTGATTCAAAGCTTTGTTTAAGGCATCATTCCCCTGACCCTGGCGAGTCGAACTCTTATTTCTTCGCCCACGGTGGTACTCCTCACCACAGGAAAAAGATTCGCTGGGTGGAGTTCTCGACCTTCGCCTATAACTGGTGTCATCCGACTCCTCAGAGGAGTGCCCAGAGTTATGAGCCTTGCGCCTTCGTCGCTCATATCGCAATTCCCTCTTCAACTTGTTAATCTCACGCTGCAAATTTCCTCCGCTCTTTACAGGGGAAACACGGCCTTTCCCCCGAGAGCGGCTATCTGTATGGGTTGTTCGGGTACTCCCCTCATGATCCCCCCTGTGTTCGTGGTCGACCAATGGGTTACTATGCTGAGAGCCCCTAGACTCTGCCTGGTGCTGATTAGCATCCACCTGTTGCGGGCCCGTCAATGGTTGCTGCGGTGCTCCTTCTTCCATCGTATCACACCAGCCTTTCCTTCTCAACAGATCAAGTTCTCCCCACAGACGGCGCCAATTGTAGGGACTCAATTTGGATTGAACCCAGAGTATGAATGGGTTTTCAGCCCAACAAGCCCAAACAATAAATTTTTAGAGCATGGGTACAAGAACTAGTACCGTTTGACAGGAAAGGTTATACTCATCAAGTAACAAGGGATATTTTAGGTTGATTGAATGAGAAAAACTCTCCTCGGTTAGGTTTCAGTCCGCCTCCCTCTTTTCTTTTTGCCTGGAATCTCCCCTTATATCATCCGTTTCTGTGTTATATACTCCGTTCTATCCTCCATTTCCATCGTACACGTGTAGTTCTTATCTTGGGAGCTCTTTTCTGTCCCATCCAGCACCTACCGGAACTTTTGCTTAGTGGCCATAAAGCTGCTTAGTCACTGTTCAGGTATCACCTCCACATTAATGCGGCCAGAGGGTTAGCTGGAAAGCATTTAATGTTGAGGTGATGGCCTTGGAAGATATTTGCTACCTTCCCCGACTCCTCCTTAGGTTTATACCCCATTTCCAGTCCAGATACAACTTTGCGGAGTCTCCTGAATAAAATGAAAGTTACATTCACCTCGGACTTTGGTGTCCTCGGACGTGCGTTATGCTGCCATATACAATATCCACCCCTTTCTCCTATATTATCCCTTTAATAATAATAAAAAAAATTTAAGCTATCCTCGGATAACTAAGCGTCCTCGAATTGGGCCATTGGGCCCCGAGCCCATTTCTGAGGATTCCTATATCTTTTTAACTAACAAGCCCCACAATTGTATTAAATATTTAAAAAAAGAACAATGTTTGAGGTATCAGGAGTAGTAAAAAAACCTAATCACTTGATGGGATAGGAGATGGTAATAAACAAAGTGGCAATTTATCTTAATATGTTAGGTACATTCATGAAAGACATCATTATGGGCAATTTGAAATCCTAATCACTTGATAGGCTAGCAGACTAAAAAACTGTTTCAATGAAAACATGTTTTGATCGGTCAAGATTTGTTTTGATCGATCAAAATTGTAAGTTTCTGATCAGTCGAATTTTTGTTCTTACACATTGAAAGCCAAATCCTTGAACACCTGTCTTCACATACCTATAGACACTAAAGATTATGACAAGACAAGTTTGTACATTGTCTCCCATTTTAGCCAATGGATTTTTTGATAGTCACCTCTTTGTCTACAAAACAATCTGCAGATAAAGTGCTTAATTTCATGACATAAAGTTATTGGTAACTTAAAGTAGGACATTGTGTACATAGGGAGGGCTTGAGCCACTGCTTTAATCAAGATTTCTCTACTTGCTTGAGTCAAGAGCTTTGCTTCACATCCTTGCAATTTTTTCCAAACCCAATGTTTGATATTTGCAAAACTGTCATTCTTCTTCTGACCAATAAATGAGGGATGGCCAAGGTATTTCTCATATTGCTGCACCACTAGAACCCCGAGAGCCTCCTTGATAGCAAGCTGCATTTCATGGGTTGTTGATTTGCTAAAAAATAGAGCAATTTTAGCTCTATTAATCTTTTGACCCAAAGCCCCCTTCATAAATCGCCAAAACATCTAGCAAATCTTGACATTCATTCTCCATTGTCCTACAAGAAATCAGACTGTCATTTGCAAAAAGAAAATGGGTTAGTCGAGGCCCATTTTGACATATTAACACCCCCCCAGATGTCCCCACAAGTGGCTGCCTTTTTTATCAACCCATTCAAGCCCTCAGTGCACATCAAGAACAAGTATGGTGAAAGAGGATCACCTTGGCAGAGTCCTCTAGTGGGGATGATATCACCATGAGGTTCACCATTAATCAGCACTAAGTAGGAAGCAATGGAAATACATTCCATTATCAAATGTATCCACCTATCACAAAATCCCAATTTAGCCTAAACATTTTCCATATATTTCCATTCCACCTGATCGTAGGTCTTGCTCATATCTAACTTCAAGGCAATAAAACCAGATTTACTCGTACTATGATTTCTCATATAGTATAGGGTCTCAAGAGCTACCAAAATATTATATGAAATTAACCGATTAGACGTAAACAGATTTTGTTGTTCAAAAATAAGCGGTGGCATAATAATTTTCAGTCTATTGACTAAGACTTTGGCAAAAACTCTATACAACACATTACTCAAGCTTATTGGTCTATACTAAGAAATAAATTCGGGATTTTTTACCTTGGGGATCAATGTGATGAAGAAGTGACAAAGTGCTTTAGGTAGGGTGCCCGAATTCAAGTAAAGCAAAATGGATTGCGTGACATCGTTGCCCAAAAGAGACTAATAGCTTTGGTAAAAAAGGGGAGGCATTCCATCAAGCCTCGGGGCTTTCAAGGCGGCCATTTGTTTCAATCCAATCTCCACTTCTTATGCCTTAAATTCGGACAGGAGTATGTCATTCATCTCAGTAGTAACAAGTTGTGGAATAGTATCAGTTACCACTTCAAAGCTAGCCGAATTTGTTGTAGTGAACAGGTCTTGATAGAAATTAACAATTGTATCAACCACCTGAGCATGCTGAGTACTCTATCTACCCGAAGCATCTTGAACCTTTGTAATATAATTTTTTCTCCTTCTCTGCATTGCCTTTCTATGAAAAAACTTGGTGTTCTGATCTCCATCTTTAAGCCACATGACCCTTGACCTTTGGCTCCACATCTTTGCTTCTTTGTCTAGCAACAGATTTATTTCTTACTCAAGTTGTCTCATTCGACCTATGTCCCCTCCTTAAATAGCAGTTTTTTCTACCTCTTTTAATTGCTTTCTCTTCATTTCCAAATCCTGACGTACACTCCCAAAACACTTTTTACTCAACCGAGTGAGCTCTGCCACACACTTAGCCACCTTGTGAATTACCTTTGTAGCACACAGTTTAGTAATCCTTTCTTTCCACACAGCTTCAACAATTTTGCTTCATCCTTTATCCGACATCCACATTTGTTCAAAACGAAATGACTTCTGAAAACTGCATTCCATACCATTTGGAACTATCCACAAAGGTTTGTGATCCGAAAATGTTACATTAAGGTGGTGGATTTTTGTCCCAAGGAAGTTTGAGAACCGCTCATTCGTAGCCACTGCTCTGCCTAATCTCTCCCACATTGTGTAATCGGCATAATACTTGTGCCACATATACTGAGATCCCATGAAACTCAAATCCATGAAGCCACACTCGTCTAGAACATCCCTAAAAGGTTGCTTCTGATTATAGGGTCGAACTCTTCCTCTACATTTTTTTTATTGTCGTGTGATCTCATTAAGAAACTAACACAAAATATATTGTCTATTTGAGAAGCATGACTATATTACTAACATAATTTAAGATATAAAAATAGAAAAATAACGAAGAATATACTTGTTTGTTTCCTCTATGACCTTGACATGCAAAGAGACAGAGAGCTGAAAGTGCGAGTCAATGACTGAAATCCTGTTGGTAGGAGAGAAAAGATAAGTATAAAAAAGTTAATAATTCATAGATAAATTATTTATTAAAAAAAAAAAAGAACCATCAACCAATTGTTGTAGCAGAGAACAGAGGAGTATAAAAGTCGAATATTATGAATTGAGTTAATCTCCCAATAATTTTTAATACAGAATTCGTGAATTAAGACTTTGTATGATGAGATTTTTTTTATATAGAAAGTGTATGAAGACTGAAGAGTATTGAATATTGAATCTTTTTGGGTTTTTTTTATTATTTTATTTTATTTTATTTTTTCCATGAAATGAAGTAAAACGATTTTTGTTGCTGAATTTTTGTTTTGGTGGGATCAATTTGCTTGTCAATATAACTATCTATTTTATATTTTATCTCCAACAAGCCCAAAGAAAAGCAAGACAAATACCACAGACCCTACGTTTTATCCGTTGTTATCTATGATCAATTTTTTTGGGAAGAATTACTAACCTTTTTTATATGTTTTTATCAATCTTATTTTTATTTTGCATTTGTCAATTGTCAACCGTTTTTTAATTTTATTTTTCCAGTATATGGCTATTAGATGAGACTTACTTAGCATTCACATCTGGTTCCTACAAAAAATTCTATTTTACCATCTCGAAAGCTACTTTATCACTTATACCATACCATTTTATAACACACCCAACATCCTAACTTTTATTTTCTTATACAATATATTAAAATAATATATCTACCCAATAAAATATGTGGGGCCAGGAAATCGTACAGTCACGGCCCACTCTAAGCCAGGGCCAAATGGCCCAGTCCGAGGAGGGATGACTACCCAAGGCCAATTTGGGGAACAAACCCTCCTTTGGATCCGCGCCGAGGATCCCCTCGTCCTTGGCATACTAAGGATAACTATAGGGGAGGGGGGACAGACCCAGAGTCAGTTGTCACCTCAACACTTAATACGTTCACCAACCCTTCTGGCCGCATTAATGGGGATGCAACCCCCGGGCAGGGCTACATCGATCAGGGTGAACCACTTGAGCGCAGATACGACCTATGATGGGACAGGCGGCCAGAGGAGAGGTCAATGAACGATCAACAGGAAGAGGAAGAGAGTAGTATATAAGAGAGACAAGCAAAATGTATGAGGGGAGTGAAAAATGGGGAAAAAAAAAGCCTCCTCGGCCGTGGGCCGAGGAGCATCTCCTAGTTGTAAATTGTTCTAAGTGTTTCTTCAATAAGAGAAAAAGATGTTCAGGCTTCTTAGACGCCGGTCGGCGCCTTAACCTTCAACCCACTCTCTACAAATTTATTGTTTTGGGTTCGTTGGGCCTGTAACCAATCTCTTTTAGGCTTAGGCTACAAAAATCGACCCTACAATTGGCGCCGTTTGTGGGGAGGATTAGCGCGCCGGCCAGCACAACAGGCGACGGTTCTGAGTAATCATTCTATGAAAGATTGATGGTGGTCAAAAAAAAAAAAATTCAAGACAGATGATTCAACAGCAAAGAAAGAGAACTCGATATTATTTCATAAAAAAGAAAAAATTACAGATTATAATCAGAGGCTCAGGCAGGCATGCATTACAACTGTTTCTACCAGCTAGTTCTACAATCAGAGGCCCAGGTGGACCCTACAATTCCCTAAAACTAGCTAGAGGGAAGTGTCAACCCGTGCTTTTATTAGCATCAAGAGAATGGGAGAACTTGACACTAAAAGCAGGGAAGGGGGAGGGCCAGCTTGTTTCAAGGCCACCAACAACTCCTTTCTCGTTGCGGCGGAGCTTGAACAAAGTGAGGAGCAGATGCAGGCGCACCGGGACACCCTCCCTCATGATGTTCCCTTGATTCTCTCCAGCCCTCACGAGTGCTGGCTGTTGGAGACGGCAGCGCTCGGGCACCATCCATGACGCGAACTCACACATCTCCTCCGTCGGGGGTGCGCTCCGAGGAGAGACATTAGATACTCCAACGACATCCCTCCGGGCCACCATGCATGGCACCATCGGGGTTACGCCTAAACTCTGCCGCACCGGAAGCCCAGTGGGGGCTGCGGCCATAATGGCTCTTGGCACGGATGCCCTCACACCCGCCCAAGACCGCCCCATATCTACTGACTCCAGTCACAATTCCAGCGAGGTTGCCAAAGGAGCTGAAGGGGTGTGTTCTTTCTGTTTGTGTTTGGAGGTTCATGGTGTGTGAAGAAACCTTTCCCCCCGAAGAGCCTTATATAGGGGATAAATGTTGGTGAGAATTAATTCACGCAGAATTCGAAAAGAGAGTTGTCAACAGTGCTAATTATGAGGCCACCGAATTCCAAGGGGACCGTAGACCGTTGGATTTGTGCTAATTCACGAGGACATTAATAAGGGCGCGTCTCGCGCACCGAAACGTCAAGCACGGAACACGAACGGCCAAGGGACGCTTCGTAAGTGAAGAAATGGGGGCTCGAGCTGGATGCGAGGTTAACACCACGTGTGAGATCAGAGTCCGACTCAAGGAAGAATCATCTCCAGTAGAGCGTTCCGAAGACAAACCCCTACTTATAGAGAAATGAAAGCGTTAGACAGAACCAAGGCACTGCATGGTCCTCGGACTCAGGCCTATAGGGAAACTACTCGCTCCTCTACGCCTGGGTACTAGACAGAACCAAGGTATTGCATGGTCCTTGGACTCAAACCTATGGGGAAACTAGATACTTACAGAGAAATGAAAGCGTTAGACAGAACCAAGGCATTGTATGGTCCTCGGACTTAGGCCTATGGGGAAACTACTCGCTCCTCTACGCCTGGGTACTAGACAGAACCAAGGTATTGCATGGTCCTCGGACTCAAACCTATGGGGAAACTAGATACTTACAGAGAAATGAAAGCGTTAGACAGAACCAAGGCACTGCATGGTCCTCGGACTCAGGCCTATGGGGAAACTACTCGCTCCTCTACACCTGGGTACTAGACAGAACCAAGGTATTGCATGGTCCTCGGACTCAAACCTATGGGGAAACTAGATACTTACAGAGAAATGAAAGCGTTAGACAGAACCAAAGCACTGCATGGTCCTAGGACTCAGGCCTATGGGAAACTACTTGCTCCTCTACACCTGGGTACTAGACAGAACCAAGGTATTGCATGGTCCTTGGACTCAAACCTATGGGGAAACTAGATACTTACAGAGAAATGAAAGCGTTAGACAGAACCAAGGCACTGCATGGTCCTCGGACTCAGGCCTATGGGGAACTACTCGCTCCTCTACGCCTGGGTACTAGACAGAACCAAGGTATTGCATGGTCCTCGGACTCAAACCTATGGGGAAACTAGATACTTACAGAGAAATGAAAGCATTAGACAGAACCAAGGCACTACATGGTCCTCGGACTCAGGCCTATGGGGAAACTACTCGCTCCTTTACGCTTGGGTACTAGACAGAACCAAGGTATTGCATGGTTCTCGGACTCAAACCTATGGGGAAACTAGATACTTATAGAGAAATGAAAGCGTTAGACAGAACCAAGGCACTGCATGGTCCTCGGACTCAGGCCTATGGGGAAACTACTCGTTCCTCTACGCCTGGGTACTAGACAGAACTAAGGTATTGCATGGTCCTCGGACTCAAACCTATGGGGAAACTAGATACTTACAGAGAAATGAAAGCGTTAGACAGAACCAAGGCACTGCATGATCCTCGGACACAGGCCTATGGGGAAACTACTCGCTCCTCTACACCTGGGTACTAGACAGAACCAAGGTATTGCATGGTCCTCGGACTCAAACCTATGGGGAAACTAGATACTTACAGAGAAATGAAAGCGTTAGACAGAACCAAGGCACTGCATGGTCCTCGGACTCAGGCCTATGGGGAAACTACTCGCTCCTCTACACCTGGGTACTAGACAGAACCAAGGTATTGCATGGTCCTCGGACTCAAACCTATGGGGAAACTAGATTCTTACAGAGAAATGAAAGCGTTAGACAGAACTAAGGCACTGCATGGTCCTCGGACTCAGGCCTATGGGGAAACTACTCGTTCCTCTACGCCTGGGTACTAGACAGAACTAAGGTATTGCATGGTCCTCGGACTCAAACCTATGGGGAAACTAGATACTTACAGAGAAATGAAAGCGTTAGACAGAACCAAGGCACTGCATGATCCTCGGACACAGGCCTATGGGGAAACTACTCGCTCCTCTACACCTGGTTACTAGACAGAACCAAGGTATTGCATGGTCCTCGGACTCAAACCTATGGGGAAACTAGATACTTACAGAGAAATGAAAGCGTTAGACAGAACCAAGGCACTGCATGGTCCTCGGACTCAGGCCTATGGGGAAACTACTCGCCCCTCTATGCCTGGGTACTAGACAAAACCAAGGTATTGCATGGTCCTCGGACTCAAACCTATGGGAAAACTAGATACTTACAGAGAAATGAAAGCTTTAGACAGAACCAAGGCACTGCATGGTCCTCGGACTCAGGCCTATGGGGAAACTACTTGCTCCTCTACGCCTGGGTACTAGACAGAACCAAGGTATTGCATGGTCCTCGGACTCAAACCTATGGGGAAACTAGATACTTACAGAGAAATGAAAGCATTAGACAGAACCAAGGCACTGCATGGTCCTCCGACTCAGGCCTATGGGGAAACTACTCGCTCCTCTACCCCTGGGTACTAGACAGAACCAAGGTATTGCATGGTCCTCGGACTCAAACCTATGGGGAAACTAGATACTTACAGAGAAATGAAAGCGCTAGACAGAACCAAGGCACTGCATGGTCCTCGGGACTCAAACCTATGGGGAAACTACTCGTTCAATCAGACCATTGTGCTGAACAGAACAGGGGCGTTGCATAGCCCTCAGACTCAGGCCCACAAGGAGGCCAACCACAGAACATCCCAAGTTAGGAAAGGACCAAGCACCACAGGGCCCTTGAGACGTAAGAGAGCTGCCCATGCATACGTTCACTCGCCTTATCACCGTTACTAGTGCAACTGACCGACATACAATTCAAGCTAAAGTCATACAGATCTAAAGAAGAAAGGAGAAGCGGGCAGCGTGTACACAAACAAACAACTCAAATGAAGGGGAATCAAATTTGCATTACAACAAGGAGTTCGTAAAAATTGCATGGCAAGAGCCACAGTACATAGAAGAGAAGTACTACAAAATAAAATGACAACGTGAAAGCAGGACGAGCCGAGACGCCGGAGAGCCTACTCCTCTTGCTCAGGCCGAACAGAGGCAACCCCTGACCCCTCCGAGCCCCGGCCTGAGGGGATAGTCTGCGGGGGCACGGCGAGAGCAGTTACTTCCTCGGTGGTGGGGCCTGGATCATCGGAAGGGATCTTCACTATCTCTAGGGGCACTTCCTCACTTGAATGCTCCCTCAGTTCAGCTGCCCGCACTTCTTCAGTAATCTCCCCAACCTCAGGGTCCTTAGGGGCGGCCTCACGGATTACGGGGGGATAATACACGTTCTCCGCCTTCCACAGGTCGGACGCTACCTCCACCCCAGCTTGTTTGAGGGCCTCAGCCCAGACCTGGGAACAATATCGCCTACACACACCCGGGACTTGAGCCTTGTAGTCGGCCTCTACTGCAGCCACCCCATCAGCGTAGGCTGTGGCTTCGGCCTCCTCCTTGGCACGCTCGGCCATCTCCTTGCCATGATCAGCCTCGTCCTTGGCCCGCAGGGCCTGGTCCCTGGCCCATTCCGCAGCCCTCTGATTTCCCTTGGCCTTTGCCACGTCAGCCCGCAGGTCAGTAATCAGATCCCTCGCGATCCGCAATTGCTCCTCCGCCTCGCGTAGGCGCGTCGTCTGCTCCATGGCCTGGGTCTGGGCGCCCTTAAGACCAGACAGCGCATTATCCCATTCACTGGTCACCTCCTTCAGAGCCTGTCGAGCCTTGACGAGGTCAGCTTCAGAATTTTTCAAAGTATTGGTGGCCTGGTATCGCCAGTCGCGCTCCTTTTTAAGGGCCTCCTTCTGGTCGTTTGCCGCCCCCTCCAACGCAAAGATAGCTGGGACAGCCTGTCAAAATGACCAATGTGCGATGAACCCCATAAAAGGAAAAGAGTGGGAAAAGAATTGAGGTTATAGCCCTTACCATCCCCACATATCGCTTAAGGCTGAGGAAGACCTGCTCGCTCGTCAATGAGTCAAGCTCAGCCATGTCCGCTGGGAGCAGCAAGCTCCTCTCCAATGCGTCTGCCACGCACGTACCCTCGCCCTCGTTGAAATCCCTAAGAGAGGCGTTATCCCTCAATGGCTCCCCGCGGAGCATCGGGGCTGGAAGCTAGGCGTTAGCCCCGGACGAGGTGGTGTCGGCGACCTGCCTATTCGAACTCCTTCCGCCTATCTTAAGCTGCTTGCATGGCCGCAGAGCAGTGTCCTCCTCCTGTGAGGACACGGTCCTATCCCCCACGATCCTTTTACCCTTATCCTTCTTCTTCTTAAGACTAGCAGGCATGGACCTAGAGGGCGAGCGCGTCTGAGAAGGAGAAGGAGGAAACGTTTGCCGAGCGGAAGTCGACTTAGCCTTCGAAGGAAGTGTAGGAGTTTTCTGTTGGGACTCCCCCGGCTGGCCCTCAAGCAGGTCCAACAACTTGGTGGTGGGTTTCCTCTTGTAACCCATTGGCGGCCGAGGAAGGGTTTCTGAAACAAGGAGGTCTGCTTCGCTCAAATTGGGATCACCCAAGTCCCCGGGAGGATCCTCGAACTAATCAAGATGAGCGAAAACTTCGAACGCGTCCCCTCCCCCCCTCTAGAGCTTCCTCGGCGGCCTCAGCAAACAGTTGGGAAGAAGAGGGGACGGCTAAGGTGACAGCTTCCTGGTCGGAGGGCTCCTCGGGGATTGAAAATCTGTCCTCGGTCACAGTAATCCTCTGAAGCCGAGGATCGTTGGCGAGGATGACGTGCTTCGGAACTGGGAACGATCTCTGGGCAGGTGTATAACCCAAAATTAGGTGGGCGGCCCTAACCTGGTTGTCGTCCTCGTTTACGTACACTAGCGCCCTCAGCAACTTTTGCAAATCTTCCCAGTTGACCAGATGGAAGTGACGCTGAAAGGCGTGCAGATCTGCAGACGGAAAGCACCACCGCGTTAGTAAAGAGAGAAAAAATAAGAAAGGGGGTAAGGAAAAAAGACAAGAGCTTGAAACCCTATGTCTCTCGCTGCCCCACCTGGCGTTCCCTCTGTTGTTGGGCAGTGAAGGCCATCGTGCCACTCCCCAGACACAATGAGGAAATCCTCATAGAACCCCTTGCTGGACTCGGGGAGGCACTAAATGAGCCGCACTCGGTCGTCCCTCGTTTTCAGGTAATATGAGTTGCCCTTAAGAAGCTGAAGATTGTAACACCAGTTCACGTCATGGTGGGTCAACCTCAGCCCCATCTTCTCGTTCAGGGCGTCCACACAGCCCAAAATCCTAAAGACATTTATCCCACACTGGGTGGGGGCCAACCGAAAGTGCATGAGGTAACCCCTCATCACCGGCCCCATGGGGATCGTTATCCCCCCTTCAAGGAAGGCGACTACGGGAATTACCACCTCGCCCTCCTGTCTGTATATGCGCCACTCCCCGTCCTCACAATGTCTCAGATTCACATTGCCTGGAATTTTATAGTCGGAGATGAATTTCTCCATCGCCTCCTCAGTATCGACGTATTTCTTAAACCTACCTATCCCAGTAGACGCCTAAAAGAGCTAAGAAAGAACAGGCGAAACAGAAAAAAGGGTAGCAAGAAAGGACCAAAGAGAGAGCGACTTACAGGAAAGAGAAAGGGCTCCTCGGACAAGCTTTTGTACTGAAGGTGCTAGTTAGGGTGTGTCTGAACTCGGGAAGGGCTTACGAATATCCTCGATTACAAATGAGGAACAGGGAGAGGCAATTCGTACGGGTATTTATACCCCAAATCGAGGAGCCATGCTGGTTTTCCCACTCTTGAATGCCAGACGAATCTCCACCGTTGGATGGATAACTCCTCGTTGGACGTGGGGAGCACAGAGCCGCCTGGATTTAATGACGGACACGTTACATGCTCCGAAGCGCCAGCGACGTGCCCTTGGCAGGTGAATGGGCCCCAGCACTAACGAGGGGTGGGGGGGGATGAGGCCGAGGATGTCAAAATCCTCCTCCCCGCCCAAGGATGCGTGCAGCAAGATTTTGAGGGGCTATTGTGGGGCCAGGAAATCGTACAGCCACGGCCTACTCTAAGCCAGGCCCAAATGGCCCAGTCCGAGGAGAGATGACTACCCAAGGCCAATTTGGGGAGCAAACCCTTATTTGGATCCGCGCCGAGAATCCCCTCGTCCTCGGCATACTAAGGATAACTATAGGGGAGGGGGGACAGACCCAGAGTCAGTTGTCACCTCAACACTTAATACGTTCACCAACCCTTCTGGCCGCATTAATGGGGATGCAACTCTCGGGCAGGGTTACATCGATCAGGGTGAACCACTTGAGCGCAGATACGACCTATGATGGGACAGGCGGCTAGAGGAGAGGCCAATGAACGATCAACAGGAAGAGGAAGAGAGTAGTATATAAGAGAGACAAGCAAAATGTATGAGGGGAGTGAAAAAGGGGGAAAAAAAAGCCTCCTCGGCAGTGGGCCGAGGAGCATCTCCTAGTTGTAAATTGTTCCAAGTGTTTCTTCAATAAGAGAAAAAGATGTTCAGGCTTCTTAGACGCCGGTCGGCGCCTTAACCTTCAACCCACTCTCTACAAATTTATTGTTTTGGGTTCGTTGGGCCTGTAACCAATCTCTTTTGGGCTTAGGCTACAAAAATCGACCCTACAAAATATATAACCCAAAAGTGATTGAGAGAGAGAGAGAGAGAGAGAGAGAGAGAGAGAGAGGAGAATTGAGACAGTACTGTAGCCTTATTGTAAAAAATTTTGCAATTAGCAGTGCGGATAAAGCATGTCTTTTGCGCTTTGATGGTGAAATATCTCAACATATGCATTATAGAAGTGTGAGTGCGAATGCTTAAGGGTTCTATACTACTATAGTTAAGAATTGAGATAGCATTCTATTAGATGGGACTTGTCTGTTTAAAATCAATAACTAATGCAATGGATTGTTATTAAATATCAACAAAATTACTAAACGTATAAATCAAAAGACTCCAAAAAAAATTCATATCAACAATAAAAAAGTTAATAAAACTTCTCTAAAAAAAAAAAAGTTAATAAAACTGTAGAGGAAAAGTTGTTAAGAACCATTAAAATTTTGTGTCTTATCTAAAAAAGTGGGTTCCAATTAGCTCAACTGGTAAAATTTTTAATGATTGAATAAAAAATCTAGAGTTCAATCCCTGTCTACACAAAAAACCGACTAGTGTCATGACCTGATGATAATATATACTATATAGTATATGATTTGAAATATGTGATATCATTAATTCCTTGTGGCTAGTGTAGTTTGATATTGATTGGAATTTGTCAATTTGTAGTGGTATGTTTTAAAAGGAAAATTTGTAGCGATTGACTGACCGAAGACAACATCTATTAATTACTTTGCTAAGAATCCAATTTAAGCATCCTTTATTATTTCATCTACTCTTCTTACATATGCAAGTCATGCAAACAACCATTCCAAAGGGTGGGAAAAAAAAAGTCATAAAACTTATTCGAAATCTATAATTAAGAAACTAATACAAAACATATTGGCTATATGAGAAGCTGGAAAATATTACAAGCATAATTTAAGATATAAAAATAGAAAAATAACGAAGAACATATATGTTTGTTTCCTCTATGACTTTGAGATGGAAAGAGATATGAAAGTGCAAATATGTGATTGGAACAATAGTTGTCAGTATCGTACGATACGTATTGTACGATATGTATCGTATCATGTGTAAAAATTTCTGTATCATAAGTGCTCATAAATCATACGATACAGTGTGTATATCGTATAAATTGTATCGTAAAATTGTATGTATCATACGATACATAGACAAATTCATAAGTTTTTTTTTTTTTTTTTACTTTCTTTCTTCTTCAAAATTTGGACTATATAGTATACACTTACACTGATTTTAATATTTACAAATTTATTTTCTATACCATGTGTAGGGATAAGGGCCCAAAATCATATATTGGATCTTGGGTTTTGTCCGAAGACGTTGACAGGTTCGAGGAGGGATAAATAGTTATGAGAGATTCCAGTTCAAAGTCTCATAAATAAGAAATGAATGGAAAGCGGTCTGAGGAGGAATTCCTCCTCGGGTCTGATAGATATCGTTCAGATGTATATTCCAACGATGAAAGTAACCTTCGTAGAAGTCCCAGTGATAAGGGCGTGCCTCATGAACATACGAGAATGAAGGAAACCCAAAAATATCTAATGAAAAGTTGCTATCACCGCATTAAATACACTGCGGCTACTTTTCTAGCCACATTTATGTAGAGAAGACCCCTAAACAGTGTTGTCTTGGCTACCACAACTCACAGAAAACCAGAGAGAGTGTCTACTGGGATAGGTACTCAAGTAAAAGCTCAAACGATCAACAAGTGTAGGATCAAGATAGACCAAGAGGATCTATATAATGTAAAAAACCCTCCATAAGAGAGGGATCGGAAAAATAGAGAGAGAATATTGCAGTAATCAAAGTAGCAATTGCAATCAGTTTTATTGATTTATAACAAGATTTGCCTCTTCGGACAGTGAATTCATTTAGTCTTATGTGTCTTGTTCTTGCTTGATCATCTCTTGAATCCATACTAGCCGTTGTCAAATTCATTAAGGCCTAGTTCTTTTACCCACTCTCTACAAATTTATTATACCGGGCTCATTGGGCCAACATCCCTTACATTTTGGGCTTGGGCCACCAAGCCAGTCCTTACACCATGAATAAGATATTAATTGACAATATAATTATTTTATTTTTTATTTTTGTTATTATTGTTATAAGTCCAAGAAACTATGGTTATGTTTGGTAACTATGGGAGAGTTTTTTGCTTCAAGGAAACTCATGTGTACTCCTAGGCAAATTTAGGGTTTAGGGTTTAGGTAACTATGTGTACTCTATTGCCATTGGTTCATGCCTTAGGAGGAAGGAAACCCTTCCAATGTGGGACAAAGAGCAAAAATTTGCCTAGGAGTACACATGAGTTTCCTTGAAGCAAAAAACTCCCCCACAATAAAATTTTTGTTTTTATTTTCAAAAACTTTTTTTTGGAAATATAATGAAAAAACAATTTTCTTGTATTTTTGAAATCAAAAATATGTTTGGTAAGTTGAAATTAAAAATATAGTTTTTTGAAAAAAAAAAACTAAAAAATACTAAAATATGTTGTTACTAGGATTTAAACTCTAATGCTAACTCATTAAATGAGACAGATTCATTAAATTAAATGCGTATTTTCATTAACTTTTGAAAATTAGAAACTGAAAACAGCCTCTTGCATGTTTTCAGTTTCCTTCACAAATTGAGTTTTGAGAACAATTTTTGTTTCCTGTCCATTTTGGGTTGTCAAACAAGTTTTTTAGTCTCAAAAATAGAAAATTGTTTTTAGAAATAGAAAATAAGGGGGAAAAAACAGTTACCAAGCGTACACTAGAATGCCAAGAATAAATA
Organism: Quercus suber; assembly: GCF_002906115.3. Classification (NCBI taxonomy): domain Eukaryota; kingdom Viridiplantae; phylum Streptophyta; class Magnoliopsida; order Fagales; family Fagaceae; genus Quercus; species Quercus suber. The sequence continues at coordinate 702,902 of NW_027069620.1, read as the reverse complement.
TTTTTTATTTAAAAGGCTAATGACGATGAAGAAAATTTTAATGAAGAAATAAGTTTGCAAAATGATAAATGTGATGATAGCATTAACTTCCATGGGGTTTGTAGGGTTAGGATTTGTGGCCCAAGCCCAAAACAATAAATTTGTAGAGAATGGGTGAAAGAGTTAGATTAATTATGGAATCGACAAAAATTAATCACAACCCTCAAGCATAAACCAAAATGAATTCACACGTAAAAAATTGGTGTCCGAAGAGGCATATTATTGATTATGTGGTGAATACAGATCTTAGGGTTACAATAAAGCTTTTTTTCTCTTCTCCCTCGTTCTCCCCCTCTTTGCTCAGGAGCCTCCTTCCTTTATATATCCTCCCTTCTCCTCATCTCCATCGTCCACTTGTACCTCATCCGTGTGCCTACTTGAGTATATGTCATGTCAAGCATCTCCTTTAGCTCTGTGTGAGTGACGGTAGGTGAGGTTACACTGTTCAGGAGTTTTCTCCATATAAATGCGGCCAGAAAAGTTGCTACAGAGCATTAAATACGGTGGTAGCAGCTTTTTCTTTAGATATTTCTTCATCCTTATCGTCTCCAAGTATACTCAAAGCTTATCTTGATCAGGAGGAGTCCTTGGAAGATCATTTTGACCTTTTATACGTTCAATTGATCCATACTATTCGCGTCAGAGAAATATAATCTCTTCAGACAGAAGACGACCTCTTCGGATTGTAATCACTTTTCTTTCTGAGGGTCCCTCTTTCAGATGGGCCTTACCTTTACCTCTCATTCTCTTAGGACGTACAGTAATCCTTGCATGGGGCTCTAGGCCCACTACATTAGACTGGGCCTTTTCCCCCCACAGGGTTGATTACACAATTATGATGAAAATAAATTTTTATTTTTGGTTCATTTGTAATATATTATCACTTTTGAATTTAAGCTCTTTTTTTTTTTTTTTTTTTATAGGTTTTTGAGAAGATTAAATCTAAGCAATTTTAATGTGTATGTTATAAACATGTGCTAGTTTGATTTATTTAGTTATATTTTTAAATATTATTATATAAGTGATGAATAAATTATCCATTAGTTGAAAATATTCAAAATTTATAATGAATATACTCTATATATATGTATATCTATAATCTCTTATAAATTATATTAAGTATTTGTATATCTTCCAATACACAATACGAAAAAATCAAAAATCGATTCACAATACAATTAATGTTTTGACAACTATGTTTGTAACCATGTTGGTAAGAGAGAAAAGATGATTATAAAAAAGAATTCATAAATAAATAAATAAACCATCAACCAATTGTTGTAGCATAGAACCAATGAGTATAAAAGTTGAATATTATGAATTGGGTTAATGTATCTATCAATTTTTAATGCAGAATTTATTAATATAAGAATTTGTATGATGAGATTTTTTTTTTTTTTTTTTGAGAAAGTGTGTGAGTATTTGATTAGTGAATCTTTTTGGGTTTATTTATGAGGGATTTTTTTTTTAATATCCGTGAAATGAAGTAAAAGGATTTTTGTTGCTGATTTTTTGCTTTGGTGGGAGTATTTTGCATGTCAACATAATTATCAATTTTATCTCCAAAAGGGACAATTACCACAGCCGTTACGTTTTATCCGTTCTTATCTATGATCATTTTTTTTGGGGGGATGAATTACTGACCCTTTTTAATTTGTTTTTATCCATTTTATTTTTATCTTGCATTTGTCAATTGTCAACGGTTTTTTAATTTTAATTTTTCTATATATGGCTATTAGATGAGAGACATGAGACTTATTCTTCTAAAAAAAATGAGACTTACTTATGGTTCTATACTACTGTTGTTGCCATAGAATTCTATTAGATGGGACTTGTCTATTTAGAATCAAAAACTAACGTGCCGTTGCAATATATCAAATATCAAGAAAAAGAAAATTACAAAACGTACAAATCAAAAGAGGAAAAAAATGTTTTCTCAAAAAAAAAAAAAAGAAAAAAAAAATGATATCAACTATTAAGCTTTTGTGTCTATCTAAAAGATTGATAAAGCAGTAGAGTAAAAGTTGATAACAACAATTTTTGTGTCTATTTAAAAAATTGTTGCGATTTAATGTAACCATTAGACACAACTACAGTGTTTTTTATTATATAGCTAGTATTATTATATGATTTGAAATGTCTGATATCACTTGGTATGGCTATTGGCTAGTGTAGTTTGATATTGATTGGTATTTGTAGTGGTATGTTTCAAAAGGAGGATTTGTAGAGGTTGACTAACCGTATACAATATCTATTTCTTTGCTAAGAATCCAATTTAAGCATCCTTTACTATTTCATCTACTCTTCTTGCATGTGCAAGTCATGCAACCATTCCAAAGGGTAAAAAAATATGCCTACCTCTACCTCTAGCTCTGAATTCTAGCTCTGAACCTCTTACCTAATAAGATGCATTTCACTTTTGCTTATTTGTTTTTTGCTTTTTACTTTTTGTTTCAATTTTTTCTCTTTTTTTTTTTTTTTTTCCAAGCCACTTAACTTTTAGCTTTAAGCTTGTAACACATTTAAAATAAAAATTACCAAAATTATAATATTTTTTTAATAAATACCATGCAAATTAGGGTCCGTTTGGTAATGTTGTTCTAATAATTTTATTTGTATTTTTTAGAAATATGTGTGGGTGAAAAAGTGTGTGAAAATACGTATAATGTTATTTAAACACTGAAAACTTTTGTTTAAACAATGGTAACAAACAGGCCCGAAGTTACCATGAATAAATTTTTTTGAAGCACACTCCTTTTTCTTTGGGGGCTAATTTTTAGCATTTTTATTTTTTATTTTTTATTTTTTATTTTTTATTTTTTTACAAGATAAAAATTTTACTCTAACTTAATCTAAATGTATATGTGTGTGAAGTTCTCTCCTAGAGACTTGAACTCCGGCCTTTTTCTCCCACACCCCACAAACACTTATACTTATAGAGTGATCATCGCATCAAGGGTGTGCGATGGTGCTTCTTGCTTTTTTATTTCACTGTTTGTGGGTCTCATAACATTTTGCGAGTACCACTTTTTTTTTTTCAGCTAGCTTTTTGTTTACGGACGACAAATCATGTGTTTAGTTTTTTTTTTTGGGTGTTATTTCTGTTTGATGGGTCTCATGTGCATCTGCTAGCTTTGCAATGGTAAATATTATTCTCTTTACCAATAGCAAGATTTTTTTTTTTTTGGTAAACAAAAGTTTAGGCAAGGGAGAGGCTACCCTATATCAAGGTCAAAGCAAGTCACAGGCTTCAGAGAGGACTTATAATAGACTTATAAATCACCCACCAAAGAGGACTATCGGTAGTGGGACTCAAACCTCGACCTTTTAAGCGAAGCATTCGAGCTTTGCCAACTTAACCGTCATTGGCAACGGAAAATTCACTACTAACAGTACCCCACAGTTAAGCCCACAACGGCAGTTACAGGCCCTCTGCCTCCAAACTAAACGTAATCCACAATCTACAGTAAAAACTCTTAAAAACCCAGCCCATGTCTTCTAGGACTTAGTATCAATCACTCTTTAACGACTATGAAACCCATTTTGGGCCAAGCCCACACTTTAAACTAGTTTCGGGACACAAAGCCCATTACAACAAATAACGCCGGCCCCTGATAGAGGCCTTGACTCTCCTCAGTTGTTACAACTTCCATTTCCATTTCATTTCTCATATCATTTTACAAAGGCAAAACAAGCTGAGCTGAAAGAGAGCGAACTGGTTCTGGGTAGAAACCCTAGAAGAATTGATCGGCAAAGCAATGGCATCGCCGTCGTGGTTGCAAGCTCTGTTGAACCCTAACAAGAACTGGTTCGCCAAGCAACACATGAAAACCGTCTCTCAGCGCCTCCGCAATTACGGTCAGTCTCTCTCTCCCTCTCTGACTATACGTATAGATAGGTGTTTGTGTATTATCAGTATAATTATTATCCATATGTTAGGGTTTGTGGTGGTTTGGAAATGATGATGATGCTGATTGATTTTTGTTGTATGTGAAAAGGACTGAGATTTGAAGATCTGTACGATCCGAAGGAAGATTTGGACATAAAGGAGGCTCTGGATCGTCTCCCTCGAGAAATCGTGGACGCCAGAAACCAGAGGCTCAAGCGCGCTATGGATCTCTCTATGAAGCACGAGTACCTTCCTCAGGATCTTCAGGTTCTTTTTTCTCAATCATTCAACCCTCAAATTTCTGCTTCCTTTGTTAAATATTCAAATCAACTCTAATTTTTGTAGCTCGTTATACAAGTTCAGCAATCTGTTTGAACATATTATTACTTAGAAGTCAAAAGATTTTATATGTCATTGAAAGATTTGAAGTATGATGAATATAACTTGAAAATTTTGCAAAAAAAATAATGGTATGGCGGTTGTCAAATTTTTAGATTCCTTGTTAATGAATGTTTTTTTTTTCTTTTTAAGTTTTCAGTTAATAATTGATGTAATAGTTTATCTGTAGCTCAACTGGCAGCCCTTGGTGTTTCCAATGGAGAGGTCCGGGGTTTGAGTCCACCTCCCTCATTATATCTATTTAATTTTTTAAAATCTAAAACTTGTGAACTTTAGCCAATACAAAGCTATATGATAGCGCCCAATTAAAAAATAATAATAATAATAATAATAATAATAAAAATTTTTGTTGTATGTGAAAAGGACTGAGATTTGAAGATCTGTACGATCCGAAGGAAGATTTGGACATAAAGGAGGCTCTGGATCGTCTCCCTCGAGAAATCGTGGACGCCAGAAACCAGAGGCTCAAGCGCGCTATGGATCTCTCTATGAAGCACGAGTACCTTCCTCAGGATCTTCAGGTTCTTTTTTCTCAATCATTCAACCCTCAAATTTCTGCTTCCTTTGTTAAATATTCAAATCAACTCTAATTTTTGTAGCTCGTTATACAAGTTCAGCAATCTGTTTGAACATATTATTACTTAGAAGTCAAAAGATTTTATATGTCATTGAAAGATTTGAAGTATGATGAATATAACTTGAAAATTTTGCAAAAAAAATAATGGTATGGCGGTTGTCAAATTTTTAGATTCCTTGTTAATGAATGTTTTTTTTTTCTTTTTAAGTTTTCAGTTAATAATTGATGTAATAGTTTATCTGTAGCTCAACTGGCAGCCCTTGGTGTTTCCAATGGAGAGGTCCGGGGTTTGAGTCCACCTCCCTCATTATATCTATTTAATTTTTTAAAATCTAAAACTTGTGAACTTTAGCCAATACAAAGCTATATGATAGCGCCCAATTAAAAAATAATAATAATAATAATAATAATAATAAAAAAGAGAATAGTAGGGGAAGAACCTAACTCGGTATTCTTAAAAATGATGAGCCTTTTGGCAATTCAACGTATGTGCACAAATTTTAAAATCCTTATCCAGATACCATAATTTATATGATCCAACTCCCCATCAAGTTCCCAAGTCTATAAGGGTGTTTATAACTCCCATCAAGATCTATATGATGTGTAATTTGGGCGGTGATTTCTGTGATCCTAATGATTAATGAATTGTTCTCTTCTTCTTCTTCTTTTTTCATTTTTTAATGGTTGTATAGATCAATTTATTCCCTTGTTTATTGGTCAAAAACAAAATGCCATGGTTACTTAGATCACATCTTGGAGTGTTACCATAGAACAGAGCACTTTTTGTTGTAAAAAGTAAATTTTCTCCCTTCACATCACTATGCACATTGGAAGCTGTTTTACCTGAAAATGGGGTAAAACATGAACATACTTTGGAAGCTTTTTGAACGTATTCATAAAGTTATGTGCATTCAAGGTGGATCTCAATCATTTTATGGCATTTTTACTGATTTTTGGCCATCTTTGAGAATCATCTAATAAACATGTTACAATCAGATCTTCAAGAAACAACCTTGCTTATGTGTTTTAATTATGCAGGCATTGCAAACACCATTTAGGAGCTATCTTAAGGATATGCTAGCTCTTGTGAGTACTTCTTCAAACTAAATTTTATTGCTTTGTTTTTAGCAAATATATTTTCCTCTAATGTGCATCATACCAGCCTATACTTTGTCTTTTGTTAGTCTTCCTTAGTTGATGATTGAATAGTTGAAGAAACCAATTAGGAACTGTCTTTTTTACATGTTAGTGATGTGGCTTGCTTTGACTATTATGACAAACGTCTGAATTTTTAACTAGCAGATTGGTCGATCATATTTGGATTTTGACTATACTTGGGATTTCGTTGGACGTTAACCTTTTTTTTTTTTTGGATGAATACTTCGCATTTGAGCTTGCGATATAGTCATTCAGTGTACTTTTCAAAAAATATATGTAGACATTCATTGTTTTCAAAAGCACGCTTAGGAGCACTTAAAGCTCAAAACTCAAAGCCCAAAAGTCCAAGCACTTTGCTTGGTTGAAGTGAAGTCAGTTAATGAAGAGCACTTCAGGCGTGCTTTTGTGGAACTTTTTGAAGAATCACAAAGCATGCTTTAGAGTGCTTTTTATTTTTGGTTAAAAAATATGCAAATCATTAAAAGATTTTGAGGGAAATGGCATGGACCATTATTTTATTGTACAAAATTTACAGTTTACTACACAATCATTGTTTTGTTACATGTCAAAAGACACAAATAAGGATAATTTACTGTACTTGGGCTTTTTGCCTTTTTAGATATATATTGACAAAACCATACATATCATTTTGATCATAACTGTCACAATTATATAATTTTCTTGTGCATAAAGCGCAAGAGAATTATATAAAATGTTATGTTTAGATTACTATCATATTGTCCATTGATAATTGTTTTCATTCATACTATATTAGAATCTAAGAAATTGAAATTGCTTATGTAAAATTTGAACTTGAAATTTTTGTGCAATTGCACTATCCTTTTGAGTTAATATAGGAAAAATATATTACTATTGATAGTTTGTTTACTTTTTCTTATTATTATTATTAGGGAAAAATGTCTTGACACCTCCTAAACTTTTAATTTGGCCAATTTACTCCTTGAATTACACATGTGTGCCAATTTAAGAAAAAGAGAGGAAGAATTGAGGGCTAAGAGAGTAAGAACTTGGTTATTATTTTGCTTAATGAGATTACAAGAGGCAGCTGCCTATTTATACAAGTGTAGCATAAGAGAATAGGGCAAGATTAGTCAAACTAACTCTGTAACTAACTGTGCCTAACCTCCAATTAAACCTTAACTACTTCTTTTTAAGCACATGCACTATCTAATTAAGCATAAGCTGCACATGGCTTTACACTAACTGATTACAATGCTAACTAAGTAGACGCAACATCCACCAGCAACCTTAGGACAATAGGGATTAGGTTCCTAACATCAACTCACATGGCAAGCACATGAAAGGAAAAAAAAAAAAAAAGCCAAAGCATCCAATTGAGAGAGAGAGAGAGAGAGCTAGGGTCCAATTTTTTGAGAGAGAAAGAGGATCAAGGTTTTGGAGTTGGTGACTACTGGTTGAACCCACCACCACTGTTTATGGGTTCAGTTTTTTGGTTTTCTGCACGTAACTGCCTTGTGTGGGCTTGTCATCCCTCTGCAGATCTACGTTTATTTTTTTATTATTATTATTTTTTTTCTCATCACTTTTCTTTCATCTTCTCAACAATGAAGATGGTAGCATTGTTAAAGAAGATAGAGGAGAGGGGTTTGGGTTGGGGTTTCGGAGTTAGTGGGACAGTGATTTATGGTGGCGGCCATCAGGGCTTTTGGCTGATGGGTATGGTGGTATTTTGTGGTGGTGTAAAATTTTGGGTCAGTGTTTTGCCTGCAAAATCTGCACTCACCCAATCAACTGAATCTACTCCCATTCCCATCAGAATTATGTCCACCATACAACACCAATTGAGGAGATGAAGTTTTGGCTATGGAGGTTTTCTTCTTTTGGTTTTGTCAAATTAATGTCCAGAATAATTGTCTCTTTAATATGTCTAAAATAACATTAACAATGTAATTTGGAACAATTCATCAACAAAAAAATGAAATTAGGAACAATGTTGGTCAATTTATGCTAGAAATCTGGGTTGCTCTATTTGGGATTTATTTTCCACCTGTTTTGTGGTTACTTTCACATCTATTAGATATTCTGTGTAGTTTGGTGGGGGGTTGGAGTTGTAGGGGGCTATGGGGTATATCCTCTCTCTCTCCCTTTCTTTTTTTCTTTCATGTGATGTGAGTTGACTGTTAAGTATTTTAACAGCAAAGTGATAGAAGTATCAATTTGGATATGTGAAGTTTAAGGAGTAAACTGGCCAAATTAAAAGTTCAGGGGTTGTAATGGTCACTACCTTAAAGTTTAAGGGGTGTCATGACATTTTTCCCTTGTGATATGTTATTACCTATCAAAAATAATTATATGTTATCAATCTTTCTAATAGATGCTTAAAAAAAAACCAATCTTTCTATTAGATATTATATATTATATTTGAAAAATGTGAACTTTACTTTAACCAGGGGTGTGCTTGTGCTTTGTGCCTAACTCTAGGACCCCAAAATGTTTTAAGTGTGCTTTGATGCTTTTATAAACACTGGACTCAGAAATATCCAATTACCTAGATGTTTGCCTAACCTTTTCTCCGTTTCTCCTCACACTTTGTGCCAATACAGAAAGTTTCATGTCCTTAATTTACCTAGATGATGCCTTTTAAAAAAATTCAGTTATTACCAATGTTGTCTAAATATGATGTGTTTATGTACTTTGAATCTTAGCTTAGATACATTTTGGAATGGCTTAATGGCAGGTTAAGAAAGAAAGGGCAGAACGCGAAGCATTGGGAGCATTGCCCCTCTATCAGCGTACAATTCCATGATTATTTCTTCCTGTTGCAGGCACTTTTTTGAATCTCCACGAGCAATAAAAAGTTATGGGCTAAAATTGGAAGGACTGTAAGTGATGACAGTTCTGATCTACATTAGGGCTTTTAGCCTTTCACATTATTATTATCTGGCAATTCATTAATTACAAAAGCACACTGTATTCTACCATCGATGCTTTCTCCTCTCAAGCCAAACAAACAAAAAACATTGGTACTCTTTGGCCAAATATGGAGGGTTAAATTTTATTTTTGTTGGCTGTCCTTTGTTTTTGGCCCTCATGTTTAATGACTCTTGCATCAGCTATGCTTAAGATATTTGTCTTGAAGTATGCAGTATGCACCCTACATGTGCAGAATTGCATTGTTTATACTTTGGGTATATCCGGTTTAGTGATAGTTTTGGAAAAGCTTATTTTCATTGGTTTATAGACCTTGAAAAATAAGAATGGCAAAAGTATACTTCTACTTAAAAACCAGTAAAATTTTAAAAAGCTGTATTTTGAGCTTCTTCTTTTTTTTTAATCCTCTAGTAAGTTTTAGACGTCTTTTTTTACTCATTTAACATAGAAGTTTTTATCATTTTATGCTTAGAAGCACGAACTAGACACGGGGTACGTGTTGCACAATAATTATTGAATGTCTAGGACACGACATGAGGGGGACACAATAATTATTTAAATAAATTTAATATAATTGTTGGCATATTTTATACCTATTTTAGGTTTTTAAAATAAGTAATAACCCTTAAAAAGATTGGAAAACATATCTAAATTAATTTAAAAGCAATAATATATCGCAAACAAGTATAAGGATACCCCTAAAATTAGGGGTAATCTCACGGGTGAATTGGGCTCAGGTTAGGGTTTAACATGCCACTCAACCCAATCCCTTTGGGTGGTGAACTCTTTGACTTATGGTCGTCCAGCAGATTTTATGGGTTTTGTTTGCAACACCTGCAGGTGGTCAGTCGAGCTCAGATAAGTTGGGTATGGTAAATCTCCGTAACCAACAAAAGCATAAAGCCCAAGTAGCAAATTTACAAAATTTTTGTATCATATTTTCAATCTTTTTAAAAGTGCAAACACATATCTAGCACTTATTAAAATAAAGTAAAAATATCTAATCATGAAGACCAAGTCCGGGGTATTGGTGTTGAGATCCAACCAAATTGCTCTGTAATTATTCTCCATAACTAGTCGTCGTCATTATCGAGATGAGCTGACATGCTCGGTGCGTCATTGAGGTCAAGCTTTCCACATAGTGAGAGAGAGCATAGCAACCCTAAGTTTTAAAAAATCTTTTTTTTTTTTTTTTGATAAATTTTAAAAAATCTTAGAAACCAATTAATTCATGTCACAATTCAACTATAAAAGATTCAAATTTTGCAGGTTGAGCTAATGGGCACCTTTTTACCAAACCCGCGAACTACCCAAACCAGTTACTCGGTTATAGTCTACTTTTTGAAGTCTCCTGTGACCCTTTGAGTCAAAGTTGGATTGGACGGACAGCTCTAACTTACAGATTTGTTGAGTTCTCCCTTGTAGATATTGTTGAAAAACAAAAGGATAGAAAAGTAGAAAGATAAAAAAGATTTAGTTTTCTCTAATATGTATTTGGTTGAGAGAATAAAAACTTATTTGTTTGGCTGAGAAAAAAATAAAATAATAGAAAATAGAGATATAAATTTACCATTATGTCATCATTAGATAAAACAAAAAACAAGGCATTGTTTTTTATTAAAAAAATTGTGTATAAATAGGCACTTTATTTAAAATAAATAACCAAAACTATTACTTGACAATTTTGCCCTGCCACGTTCCACCCTGCTCCACTTGACTAGCCCCTCCCCACTTTCTACAGTGCGGGTTTTTTCTGCCCCACAAAGGTTGTGGGGCAGGCATGGGATGAGATTTTAGCCTTACACCACAAGGCGGGATAAGGATGGGTTTAGATTTTTTAGACCCACCCCGCCCATCACATGTTAATAAGGATTATAATTATAAATTTTTCATTTCCTAAAACTCTACTATTTAAACAAACATATCAATATTAACTTGTTTTATATTACCTAACCAGTGGCGGCTCTAGGTATTTTCTTGAGGGGGTCATTAGGAAACTTAAATTAAACAAATTTTAATAAAAAGATAACTTGAATATATTGTGTTATTGGGAAAAAAAAAAAACACATATATGAAATTTTATAATTTCTTTCTACAAGTTTTCATATTTTGAAATCGTCACATAATAGTTTATTATCAATTGTCATTATCTATTGTCAATGTAGATGTAACCATTTTATTTTGTTAAGTCTGTATAACATTTTTATTTTTGTGTAGTTGTCATTATTTATTAGTTATTTCATAAATTATTGACCTTATATTAATTATTAACCCACATAACCACACTCATCCATACATAAATAATACATTTAACAATCACTAAGTTTACTTTCTTTCTTTCTTTTTTTTTATTGAATCTCTAGTTTTATAACAAAAAGTTATTATAGCATCATAATAATATACACATGTAACAAATTCTTTGTATTTCTTGGTTATTAAATTATATAAGGCTATAGTATATTTATACTAGGCGAAAAACTCATTTTCGTCTCTATATTTTCACATGATTCCCACTTTGGTACCTATCTTTTATTTTCACCGCTTTTAGTCCCTTAAATTAAAAAGGCGATCTCGTTTTTGTCCCTACCATCAGTGCCCTAACAGCAAAGTCCTAAGTGGCAAACGGAACACCCTATTAGCTGACGTGGCGCTAATGTGGTGATTAAAATATTATTAAAAAAATATTATTTGGCATTTTTATATGCCACATCAGCATTTTAATTTTTTTATAAGAAGCCATGCCAGGAAATTGATACCAAAAAAGAAAATAAATTAAAAAACAAAACTTAAATCTAATTGAAAAATAGTTTTTTTTTTAATATCTAATTAAAAAACAAACACAAACACAAAAATTAGCTTCCCAAATCTCATATCAAATCAAATTTTCTTTAACCTTAATTCTTTTTCTTTTTCTTTAATCTCATCTCTAAACTCTCTTTATCTCTAATTCTCTCTTTCTCTCTTCACCCTCGACGAAATCTCTCTCAGACCCAAACTCTAAAAATCTCATCTCCACCGACTGCCAAACTCCAATCTGACCCAAACTCTATCAAATCTCAGTGTTAAGGTCGTTGCTGTCGAACTCGTTCAAGACTCAGTGAGGTCACCGCTGCCGTCAAAGAAAGAAAACTCATCGCGAAGGTCCACCAATTCAATAACTCACCATAGTCGTCGATTCTATATGGCTCCGTTGTACGAAACCCCAGTCACCGATTCGATATTAGAGCCCAGATCAGTGGTTGTGAAGCCAAGATGACCCCAAACTCTCTAATCTCATAATCTCATCTCCGCTCAAACTCTCTATAACTCACAAATCATTGTCTCTCTATCTCAGATCGGTAAGTCTCTCTCTTTTATCTCTCTATCTCTCAGCTCAGTGGTGCAGATCGTGGTGGAGATATGTATTCCAACGATGGGTTTGTGGGTTGTGAGTTTTGTTGCTCTAGTTGATTTTTGGGTTTGTGGTAATGTTGTATTCCAATGTTGATTTCTAGGTTTGTGGTGTGCATAGAGGCCGAAAATTTGGGTTTGAGTTTTGTGTTTTTTGTGTTTGGTTTCAAAGCATAAGAAAATCTTGTTGAATGTTTGTGTTTTGTAAATTTTTATGGGTATGTCTGTTTATTTTGTAAATCTGAGTGATTTTATGGGTTTGGTTGCTAAGAAAATGCAAGAAAAGAAAAGTAAATTTTTAATTTTTAATTTTATGGGCAAGCTTAGTTGGGAAAGAAAATGAAGAACACATAGTTCTAAGTTCTTGATGTTCTTCCAAAAAAAAAAATTAATTTAACTAATTTCTCTTCTTTTTTTAAAAAATAATTAGGTTAGAATAATTATAAATTAATTTTCTTTTCTCTGCTGATGTGGCATTTTAAAAAATGTAAATAATTTTTTTAATATTATTTTAATGAACACATCAGCATTTACTGTTGGACCGTTTGCCACGTAGGATATTTCTGTTAAATGAGTAATGGTAAGGACTAAAACGGAATGCATTTTTCAAAAGATGGACTAAAAGCGGTGAAAATAAAAAATAGGGACCAAAGTGGGAATCGCGTGAAAATGTCGGGACTAAAATGGGTTTTTTGCCTTTATACTATACATGTACATCTTCACACACATCACAATTCACACAAATAACATTATATCAAAAAAAAAAAATAATGCACAAAATTAGTATCAAACACACACACACATGTATATAATATATATTTATAATAAAGAGAGACATTCAAAACTCAAAAACACTCACATTTTACTCTTAGAGTCAGAGATATATAGAAAGTCAGATAGAGATTAATAGAGATGAAATGAGATTCATGAGAGAAAGGGAGAGTGATTTGTATTGTTAATTAGTTTTGGGATAAGCTGATCCATGTTGTTTGATTTTTATGCTAAATTGATTTGTGATCAGGGTGTGCAAGATTTAAGCTAAGTTGTGCTAAAATATTTTTAAGGGTAATTAAATTAATAAAAAAATATTTTATATATATGATTTTTTTTTTTCAAGTCAGGGGGTTCATCTGAAACCCCTGTACCTAACGTAGCTCTGTCTCTCTTTTCTCTTTAGCAAGATTGGAAATAAGGTACTAATTTTGGACTCTTGTGCATCACGAACCTCTGATTTTTCAATGTTTTCTTTTGTCTTTGTTAGAAACAAATTTGTATACTATTGAATCATGACAGAAGAAAGTGGAAATTATTGTTGAAGAAGTAGGCAATTTTTATTTTGTCATGTATTAGGAGTTTGTATTATTTTGTTATGTGTTATACTATGAAATTTTTCTTTTTTTTGTGATATTGTCTTATTAAACATTTGTATTCAATTTTTGCTAAAAATTGGTTTGATTTGATGGGATAAATTTATTTGTAATTTCAAATATATTTTTATTAATGAAATAAGTTTCATTATTAAAAAATATATATGTTATAGTTGTGAGGAAAATTAACAAGAAGTAAGGTTTCACGGGATGGGGCAGGGCTTCACAGGGCCCTAGGGGATAGTGATGCATGGGGCAAGAAAAATTTTCCCATTATGCGGGGGTAGGGCAGGGATGGGATAAGACAAAAGATGAAGACCCCATCCTTTGGTTCTACCACATCCCATTGCCATCCCTAACCGTGACCATGAAAAAAGAAACAAATGAGCACCCAAAAAAAAGTGAGAGAGAAACAAACGAGACAAGATAAGAAAAAGTCAAAAAAAGAAAAAGAAAGAAGGAAAACTATTTGAAATCTAAACGTAACTTTGCTGAGCTTAGGGTAATTTTTGTCCAAAAAAGTAAAACTTGTTTTTCATCCTATTTTCTCCCCAATTTGGGGAGATAGTATATGGAGTTTTGGTGGACTCAAGAGAATTGTCAAACTCCAAAAATTTTTTCCCCGTTTTCTCTCCCTCAATCAATAATAAGTTTTTGCTTATTAAGTTCCACCTTTCATTAAAAGTTATCATGCCTTTTGAGTGGAGTTATGGTATATGCATTTATATTAGAATTTATTTTTCTCTCTCTTGTGTGTGTTTGTTTGTAAAAATAATAATAATAATAATAATTTTTAACGATAACTTTATACTTTATAACCCCAAAAAAAAAATATTTATTAAAACAAATGGGATGGGCAAAGAGTCTTAGACGGTTCTATACCAAAGGTTGATTATCAATTTTTCCCCCTCAAGGATTAAACTGGTCGGTATAATCAACAGAGCACTACTTTTCACTGGTGAAAAAAAAAGGCACTACGTACGAACTGGGAAGGTTTGACTATTTGATTTTGGTTAAGTTGGAGCAATTTGTTTTCCCCTCATCTTGTCCGGCGGCTTCATGAAGTTGGCTTGGGATGTGCACTACTAGCGTGTGAACAGTTGGACGCAATTTTTGTCCTCAAGCATGCATGATGGAAATTGTGAACGTTGAACCAAACCAAGTTGAGCATATATGCATGCATTAGGTCGCACTGACTTTGTATATAGGATAGTTACAGCATGGGCAAATAATAGTGATGTTACCATCTATGCTGCATTCAGCATCGTTGAAAATTTTCTCGTGAAAGCGAGATTTGTTTGGAGAAAAAGGTATGAGAGTTTGTTTTTTTTTCCCTGGATTTTTTTTTTTTTTTTTTTTTTTTTTTTTCAAATCGATAGCAAAAGAAATTTAAAACCATTTCATAATGTGAAACTTACGGTCAGGGTTACCCAACCCATGGGACAAGGCTAGCTGTAGAGGATTGTGATGGACTACTCATGCACGGTCTTGCTGGGCCTGAAGTTCTATGCAGTTTCTGAAAAATTAATATTGGCAACTTTTCCAAGAAGAAGACAAGGCCGGCGGGTTCCGAGAATTGA
Organism: Quercus suber; assembly: GCF_002906115.3. Taxonomy (NCBI): domain Eukaryota; kingdom Viridiplantae; phylum Streptophyta; class Magnoliopsida; order Fagales; family Fagaceae; genus Quercus; species Quercus suber. Next base: position 687,590 of record NW_027069620.1, on the reverse strand, counting down.
AAGACGTAGGTGTCGTTATGTGATTGTCTCTAGATACGCCCTTTTGCTACGTACACGGTTCAACGTATTGCCACGCCAAACACACCTGACTTCCCTTCATCTTCTTCTTCTTAAGACCACGTGCTTGTCTTATGCGGCTACAGGAAAGAAAGTGAGAAAGCTGTGCTTAAAAGATCTTTCACAAGTAGTATTTTGGATCCTTGAATGTTAACTTGGTCTGTTCCGTAGTCTGTACACGTGCCGTCCACAATGCCGACTAATTTTGGATCCGATATGCGAATCAGATGAGTGCTGCCTAGGAATTTTCTTACCATTCAATAACTCAACTTTCAATCTAGAAATCAAAATTTTCTCAACTTTTATCCACTTTTTTTTTTTAATATATATATATATATATAGAAAAATAATATTAAATAAATGTAAGTCTAATGCCGGTGTATATGAATATACATTTTTCTAAAACAGAAAAAAAAAAAGAAAAAAAAAAGCATATGTATATATATATATATATATATTGAGGCTTACATTGGGCTTTTGTGCATATTGGCAACAAATAACTGTCAATAGGAAGAGAATATTTGTTCATGTAATGTGTATTACACATAACTCACTTAAAATAATTGTATACAGTTACTTAAGTATGATTTAGTAAGTGACATGATATGAATACATCTCTGTTGGGTTTTGTGGAGTCTAATTGTGTTTGATTCGATTGACGACCCGACCCGACTCGAAAAAATGTTACGTGATTTTTAATGGGAGATTTTTTAAGGCTTAGTCCATAGAGTGGAGGTTTGGGCCAACAGTTTTGGCCTATTTTGTAGTTCATTGTGAATCATGTACGCAGGATATAGAAACCGTTTTTGGTGATTAGGGTTTTGTCTTGTTGTTTTTTTTTTTTTTTTTTCCACTTAACTGCCTTCCAATGCTGCTTTCCTAGCTTACTCATGAATCTGCTCATAACTACTGTATGTGCGATGTCTGACCTTGTACACATCATAACATACATCAAGCTGTCAATAGCTGAGGCATAGGGTACCTTGCTCATATGGTCTCTTTCTTCTTCTATCTTCAGTGACTACTCTTTGCTCAGTTTGAAATGACTACCCAAGGGCGTGCTCACTAGTTTAGCTTTATTCACGTTGAACCAGCTGAGAACTTTCTTCACATACTTTGACTGTGAAAGCTTCAATGTACCATTAGCCTTGTTTCTAATAATTCTCATACCAAGGATTTGCTTTGCAGCTCCCAAATCCTTCATTGCAAACTGTTTTGACAATTGCTTCTTCAAATTATTAATCTCCTTAATGCTAAACCCTACAATAAGCATATCATCCACATACAACAGTAAAATGATGTAAGAATTGTCAAAAACTTAACATAGTAATAGTGACCAGCTTCACATCTCTTGAACCCAATTCTATGCATAAAACTGTCAAATTTCTTGCACTACTGTCTAGGAGCTTGTTTTAGGCCATACAAGGTCTTTCCCAGTTTGCAGACTAGATTCTCTTATCCCTAAATAATGAACCCTTCTGGCTGAATCATGTAAATGTCTTCCTCCAAGTCACCATGAAGGAATGCTGTCTTCACATCTAACTGCTCAAGATGTAAATTTTCTGCAGTCACCATTCCCAGCATCAGTCTAATTGTTGACATCTTCACAACTGGAGAAAATATCTCTGTGTAGTCAATGCCCTTCTTCTGCTGGAACCCTTTAACAACTAATCTGGCCTTGTAACGTTTGCTACCATCATGCTCATTCTTTATTCTGTGTACCCACTTGTTATGCAAAACTTTCTTTCCTACTGGCAATTCAGTTAGTTCCCATGTCCGATTCCCCAACAAGGAATCCATCTCATCCTTCATGGCTAACTCTCATTTGCTTGAATTCTCATCTTGCAAGGCTTTATCATAACACTCTGGCTCACCAAGATTAGTTAACAGGAGATAATTTTGAGCGGGTGAATAACGGTGTGGAGGTCTAATGGTCCTAGAAGATCTGTGAACTTCAGCTACAGGTGTACTCTGATCTACCTGTGAATCTATATTCTCCTTATCTTCTTCACCCATTTTCTAGACATTACTTTTAGTCAATTCATCTAAGTTGACAAATTCAGATTTCTTTTGATCTATCTCTGTAACATCTGACACTACAGTTGACCTGTCCTTGTACATAACATGTTCATTAAATATCACATTTCTACTTCTGATGATTTTCTTATTTTGTTCATCCCAAAACTTATTGCCAAATTTCTCATCACCATAGCCAATGAAAAAACATATTTTAGATTTTACATCAAGTTTACTACGAGCATCATAATCAATATGAACATAAGAAATACAACTAAAATTTTTTAAATGTAAGAACTTTACCTCTTTACTGCTCCAAACCTGCTCAGGAAGTCTGAACTCTATGGGAACTGATGGTCCTTGGTTTAGCAGGTAAGCTGCAGTGCTAATAGCATCAGTCCAGAAAGTTTTTGGTAGTCCAGCATGCAACCTCATACTCCTAGCACACTCATTGAGAGTTCTGTTCTTGCGCTTAGCTACACCATTCTGCTGTGGTATCCCAGGAATGGTCTTTTCCATTCCAAATTCCTGTGCAGCACAATACTCACTGAACCCTTCATCTATGTACTCATCTCCTTTATTTGATCTCAAATATTTTATTTTCAAACCTGTTTCTGTCTCAACCATGACCTTCCACTTATTAAAAGTTTCAAATATATCAGCTTTATTTTTCAGAAAATAAACTCATACCTTCCTGCTTGAGTCATCAATGAAAGTGATGTAGTACCTTAAACCTCCAAGGGATGCAACCGAAGAAGGCCCCTACAAATTAGTGTGTGCTAACTCCAATTTTTCAGTCTTTGGTGTTCTGCCAGTTTTTAAGAAACTCACATTTTTTTGCTTTCCTAAAATGCAGCTTTCACATATTTCAAAATCAATGGACTTCAATTCTAGTAGCTTTCCTCTTGACAGCAGCATCTTCATCCCTTTCTCACTCATGTGACCAAGTCTGCGGTGCCATAGGCTTGCATCAGTTCTTGCTTCAGCATCTGCAACTGTATCCCTTGGACTTGAGCTCATATATAGAGTGTTAATCTTCTTTCCACGAGCCAATACTCTAGCTCCCTTTGTAACCTTCCAAGTACTACTAACAAATAGTATTGCATGCCCTTCATCATTAAGTTGCCCAACAGAAATCAGATTCCTCCTTAGGTCATGAATATGTCAAACTTTCTCCAGTAACCAAACAAACCCATTGGGCAATAATATCCAGACGTCTCCCATACCTATAACATCCAAGGCTGAACCATCAGCCAAATACACCTTACCAAAATCACCTGCAACATAATTTTGTATGATTTTTTAGTGTGGAGTGGTATGAAACGAAGCTCCTGAGTTCAAAACCCAATCAGCAAGTGGACTGTTTACTGTAAGAAATAGGTTTAGGGCAAAACCAGATCCTGAGATTTCGTCTGCATCTCTTCTACAAATCTCCTCAGCCAAAATTAAATCTCGTATGTCATTGTACTTTAGCTTTTCTTTTCCTGTAGAATTGCTTACTGCCATCCTCATTACCTCCCAACAATTTAGCAAAGAAGCCAAAACGATCAGTGCATAGATCTCATCATCAAAATCAATTTCTACAGACGACAATTAATTTGTGATAGTGCTAAATTCATTCAGATGTTGTACTACTGATGCGTTCTTTGCCATCTTCAGATTGAACAATTTCTTCATCAAATGTACCTTGTTATTTGCTGACGGCTTTTCATACTTACCAGACAAAGCCTTCATCAGATCTACTGTGGTCTTCTTCTTTACAACATTACAGACCTAAACAGAGTTAATATGATAACTCCCAATACCTGTCTGTTAAGAAGAGCCCATTTCTCAACTTTCATAATCTCAGGTTTTGTCCCCAAAAGAGGTAGATGCAATTTCCTCCCATAGAGATAATCTTCAATCTGCATCCTCCAATACGCGAAGTCTGTGCCATCGAACTTTTCTATTGCAGACACCTTTCTTGCTTTCTCTGCCATTGCTCCCACTCAAACCTAACCCTAGGCTCTGATACCAATTGTAGGAATTCAACCCGAAATTCCCAAAACGTGAGAAACAAAAAATAGAGAAAACATATGTAAAAAAAAAAACAATCACATGCACAAGACAGTATTTACGCGATTCGGCAATTTGCCTACGTCTACGGTGTAATGACCCCACCCCACCTATATAGATATTATCTACTTTAGGGCCTCATACCTCTCACGGTTTTGTTTTCCCCCAAGGCACATAGCAGTGGGGGAAAAGGCCTCTACACATTAAAGGGAAGTCATTCCTTATAAACACATTTCCATGTGCTTCCCTAGGCGATGTGGGATTCTATAGAATGCAAGACCCCCCTTTTTGGGTCACTACAATCTACCCCCCTTACGAGCACACGCGTTATCGTGTGTGGGACCCACACTTAAGGCTAAGGCATGGCTCTGATACCATCTGTAACGACCCTACCCCACCTGTGTAGATATTATCCACTTTGTGGCCTCATACCTCTCACGGTTTTGTTTTCTCCCAAGGCATACAGCAGTGAGGGAAAAGGCCTCTACACATTGAAGGGAGGTCATTCCTTATAAACACATTCTCATGTGCTTCTCTAGGCGATGTGAGATTCTATGGAATGCAAGACCCCCCTTTTGGGTCACTACACACGGAGTTGCAAATATTTCACTATTATTAGGGAAAAAAATATAAAGTGCGGTTACAGTGTTTCAATCTCTCAAAAAAAAAAAAAAAAA
>NW_027069620.1:667950-677015 GCF_002906115.3 Quercus suber | reverse complement strand
AAATCTCTGTCCATCTAAACAGACCCTAAAGCAGCTGTCACTATGATGAGCTTCCATGTTGAGGTAAAATTTTCCCTCTATGGAGCCAAGAGCCTTGTAGCTCAACTAGTACCTCCTGGTATTTCCAATGGGAACATTCAGGGCTCAAATCCCTCTCCCCTATTGTAACTATTGAATCTATCAAAAAAAAATTTCCCTCTATGGAAGATTAATTTCATCCTCAAAAAGGTTCATTAAGGAGTAATATGTCTTTGTAAGAGCATGTTACCATGTCCATCTCTTTGTAACAGCATGTGATCCTCAAGGAAGTTTTGATTTTTAGAGTCAGTAGGTCCTTGTAGGATTTTGGTTGTTTGGTTCCCTAAAGGATCTAGAGTATGGATGGTATGAGGGGGATGCTCTGGTGAATGTTTGTAAAACTTGTTTGCTAGCGGAAGTTATGGGGATCTCATCTGCTCAAGTATTCCCTACTCTCATAACAAATGGATCTATTTCACATCTGAGCTTCTCTCTGTTTATCATTGTCTCTAATTTATTTTCTCATCATTCAAATGATAGGGAGTCATTATATTGTAACCGAGAGTTGGAATTGAGGCTATTTCTTGAAGTTTTGCAATGATAGTTCTACAGAGAAATATTTGGACCATAGTTGGCACTGACCAGGGTGCAAAGTTTATAACTTCCCAAAGATATACATACACATGACTTTGGTTATAAGAAAGGGTTGTACCCAATACACAAGGCTCTCACTTTTATGGGATTTAAGCATAAGTACCATCATTTTAGGTGTTGGAATATTCCTGTATTATTATGAACTGCCTAATTTATTTCCCTTCCTATTGCACGTGAATTGATTAAATCAACAAAAGAAAGAATATCTTAGTTTCAATCAGTCTCTCTTCATTGTTGCCCTTGGCAGATGTAGATCTGGATCTGACTTTGAGTTTGCTCATTCTCTTTCATCTTTTACTTGAACTTCAGAAGCTCCTATACTCTCTTTAGGCTTTTACCATTTAATTGCCCTAGCTTTCGTATATTATCCTGACTATAGTTATCAAGTAGGACGCACTGTAAATATTGAGGAACTATAACCAAGCTTATGTACAATGCTAATAAAGAATATATAATTCTATGTGGCCTTGAAACCTCTCTTACTGTTTACGAGCACCCTATATTTGTTGTCTTCTCTCTGTGTTGCTGTTTTTCCTTGATAGACATATTCAGAACAGATATATACGATGCCGAGAGCAAGTGATGCATGGCGCATGGGTTGATCTGTTGGCCTACAGAGTACAGCCAACTATAATATATTTGCGGATCTTGTTCAGATGTTTTAGTTGCACCATGAGGTTAGGAAGATTTTGATATTGTATTTTTCTCATTCCATTTATTGTGGAGTGGTTACAGCATATTGTACTTTTATTTTTTACCCTTAAGCCAAAAATATGAGATCAACATCCAGTGTTGCATCTCTGGCAGCAATTTGAAATAATTACCAAATGGACATGGTGCTTTACTAAATCATAGATGCTCGATTATTTGAAACATTATTATTAATATTGATGATTAAAATACTAATGGACCTGATACGTATGAGTTATGTCTGGTTGAATTTGCCTCATTTTCTTCCCACTTGTATAGTCTTAAAATGCTGCTTTACAGTGAATGCTTGTTTGGTGATTCAGCCAAAAAAAAAAATGCTTGTTTGGTGGGTGTTAAAGTGACTGACACAAACACAGTTTATTTGCCTGTGCCTGGGTAGAACTTCTGCCATGGGACTAACACAGATTTCTGGTTGCACTTGCAGGCATCTATCTGAATTTACTATAAGAGTGTTTGGTCAGTGGTGTATGCATTCCAGGTCACTGATCCATTTAAAATTTTACATGGGCAATGTTTGAAATTTATCTTGATAATACTATGACAAAAATTTTGTTTAATAAAATTTAGAGTTTCTGCTTCTAGTAAGTTAATTGAGGGTCAAATCAAAGGAAAAAAAAAACGAGTTGACGGTGTATGTATATCCAGGACCACCGATTGCCAGCACTTTTCACATGTTTCTTGGAGGCTTATACCTTTATTCTCCATAGCTTATTGACAAAACTTTCTTGTGTGTTTCTGTGGATGGGCCAACAATATTACAAAAATTGTTTGCAAGATTGATAGTTGTTTTTAATTTTCCTTCTCTCCCAATCCAACCTAGATCTCCCTCTCCCTCCAGAATGAAGTTTTTAGCATATTCCAATCATTTTACTCTCTTCTCCTTTCCTTTTATCTGCGTCTGTTGCAAATATAAGCTAAGGAATTAACGCCTAATGGGGCTATACAATAAAGAGACAGTAGGTACTCCCTAACGTAGCTTAAGCTATAACTTAAGAATTCTGTTATTAAGTGTCCTAAGGGCAATGGTTAAGGTAGAATTTTCAACGAAGTCGAAAAACTTTTCCTAGCCACTTTCAGTAAAAGAGTTCCAACTTTTTATAGACTTTTCCTACTTCATTGCTATCAAATGTTATTCTTCTTAACAATTGCCTTAAGGACATATGTTTAACATGTTTCACTTAGAGATAGCTCCATTCTGGTTTATCAGCTTCACGCGGTGGCAGATAACAGTACTTGTGTCTAATCAATTTCATATAATCGAAGTAGAATATTCTAGCTTTGAATTTACTACTTAGCCCATATTAAAACCTTAACAACCATGACTATGGGGGTGGTGACTGCAACTTGAACTTTGCCCTTTGTATACTTCTAAATTATAGTTATGTCCAAGAAAAATTAGACACCCGATTCATTTAATTTCCACTAATAATTTGACAAATTGGGTACCGTTGAATTTTTGAATATTCCATAATGTGATAATGTAGCCAAATATCATTAGTTAAAAATTAAAATACATTGTATTCGGACAATTAGTAGGCATATTCTGGAACTCCACTTGTCTATTCTTAATGCGTCCAAAAAGGAAAACCAGTGTTGTTCGTAAACACAATTCTGGGCGGGGCAGAGTGATGGTGTTGGAAAAGCATGTAGATAATGATTTATTGCTAATAAGGCTCGTGCTTTATTTGTTCTTTTGAATTGGCAATTAGCAACACAGGGAACGCACAGTCTTTCCACGCAGGGTAAGACTAATAGGCGCATAGATTTTTCTTCACTTTCTCCTTTTCCTCACAAAACTAGGTGCTGATACCAGCAAATGTTATGAGTTATGACCGTAGGACGCATGCCTTGCTCAGTGCTTGGCCTCTTCTACGCATGCAAAAGCAGAAAAAATTGATGCCAGGGCCAGGGGTGTTGAAAAGTGTGAAGAGGAAGTTGTACCAGTCAAGGGAAACTTGCCTGTCTGTCCTCAACTTATTTAATTTTATTTAAATTTTTTATTAAAAATGTGCTAAAATATATTAATATTAAAAGGAAAAAAGAGGTTTTAAAAACTGGTACATGTATATAAAAGCGCATATAAGTTGGATACAAATAGACACTCACTAACTCATATCATTAAACAAAATGAAGATTAATAATTGTGAGTAATAATTGTTAGCTTTTGGGTTTTTTTTTTTTTTTTTTTTTTTTGGCTGAATCACCAAACAAGCATTCACTGTAAAGCAGCATTTTAAGACTATACAAGTGGGAAGAAAATGAGGCAAATTCAACCAGACATAACTCATACGTATCAGGTCCATTAGTATTTTAATCATCAATATTAATAATAATGTTTCAAATAATCGAGCATCTATGATTTAGTAAAGCACCATGTCCATTTGGTAATTATTTCAAATTGCTGCCAGAGATGCAACACTGGATGTTGATCTCATATTTTTGGCTTAAGGGTAAAAAATAAAAGTACAATATGCTGTAACCACTCCACAATAAATGGAATGAGAAAAATACAATATCAAAATCTTCCTAACCTCATGGTGCAACTAAAACATCTGAACAAGATCCGCAAATATATTATAGTTGGCTGTACTCTGTAGGCCAACAGATCAACCCATGCGCCATGCATCACTTGCTCTCGGCATCATATATATCTGTTCTGAATATGTCTATCAAGGAAAAACAGCAACACAGAGAGAAGACAACAAATATAGGGTGCTCGTAAACAGTAAGAGAGGTTTCAAGACCACATAGAATTATATATTCTTTATTAGCATTGTACATAAGCTTGGTTATAGTTCCTCAATATTTACAGTGCGTCCTACTTGATAACTATAGTCAGGATAATATACGAAAGCTAGGGCAATTAAATGGTAAAAGCCTAAAGAGAGTATAGGAGCTTCTGAAGTTCAAGTAAAAGATGAAAGAGAATGAGCAAACTCAAAGTCAGATCCAGATCTACATCTGCCAAGGGCAACAATGAAGAGAGACTGATTGAAACTAAGATATTCTTTCTTTTGTTGATTTAATCAATTCACGTGCAATAGGAAGGGAAATAAATTAGGCAGTTCATAATAATACAGGAATATTCCAACACCTAAAATGATGGTACTTATGCTCAAATTCCATAAAAGTGAGAGCCTTGTGTATTGGGTACAACCCTTTCTTATGCCCAAAGTCATGTGTATGTAGTGTATATCTTTGGGAAGTTATAAACTTTGCACCCTGGTCAGTGCCAACTATGGTCCAAATATTTCTCTGTAGAACTATCATTGCAAAACTTCAAGAAATAGCCTCAATTCCAACTCTCGGTTACAATATAATGACTCCCTATCATTTGAATGATGAGAAAATAAATTAGAGACAATGATAAACAGAGAGAAGCTCAGATGTGAAATAGATCCATTTGTTATGAGAGTAGGGAATACTTGAGCAGATGAGATCCCCATAACTTCCGCTAGCAAACAAGTTTTACAAACATTCACCAGAGCATCCCCCTCATACCATCCATACTCTAGATCCTTTAGGGAACCAAACAACCAAAATCCTACAAGGACCTACTGACTCTAAAAATCAAAACTTCCTTGAGGATCACATGCTGTTACAAAGAGATGGACATGGTAACATGCTCTTACAAAGACATATTACTCCTTAATGAACCTTTTTGAGGATGAAATTAATCTTCCATAGAGGGAAATTTTTTTTTGATAGATTCAATAGTTACAATAGGGGAGAGGGATTTGAGCCCTGAATGTTCCCATTGGAAATACCAGGAGGTACTAGTTGAGCTACAAGGCTCTTGGCTCCATAGAGGGAAAATTTTACCTCAACATGGAAGCTCATCATAGTGACAGCTGCTTTAGGGTCTGTTTAGATGGACAGAGATTTTGGGGGGGTGGGGGGGGGGGGGGGGGGGGGGGCGCGGTGAGGGCTCTGGAATGAACTTTAAAACATAGGGTTAAGTCACAAGAGCCTAGACATGCTTAGAAGGAATAACGATATTAAGCCATGATTCTTAAGTGATTAAAACAACTATAAGTACTTCGATCTACCACGTAGAGTGCAATCTAATGTAAGGTGTGATCTAGTACATGCATTTATGCTAAGACATCAGAGATCCATTGTCTAATCACCAAAGAGACCCATATAACTAGAGGAGCTAAGACATTTGTAAGTGGTTGTACAAACTTTCATACTGGTGCAGCAAAGACAACAAAATTGGATCAAGTCTTTTCAGTGTCAACCGGATACATATATTAAACCAAAAAAAAAAAAAAAAACTCAGTTCCAAACATGCAAGAAAACAATCTCCAAAGTTGGACCTGCTCCCTTCCCTTACCACAAAGGGCATAAAGGTGTCATGACTCATGAGCCACAATTATAATCATAACAGTGGTATTCCTTAAAACAAAATCCTTCATTCATGTATATCCAACAAATCCTTGGAAGAAAAATCACCCAGCTTCCCACAGAAAGGAGTGGCTACTTAATTCAGTAAACAAATGTTGTAAAAACTACAAGCATTTCTAGACTTAATTCAGTAAACAAATGTTGTAAAGATCCCTTGTATCATTATGACATGAATCTAACCCACCTTGCACAGAAAGTTAAAACTTAAGTACAACAAAAACAAAAATTGTAGCCAACAGCCTTGTAGATCAACTGGTTAGCATCTCTTGGTATTTCAAGAGAAACATCCAGGGTTCAAATCCCTCCCTTCCCCATTGTAACTATTGAATTATAAAACAAAAAAACAAAAACAAAAACCATACACACATGAGAGTGAAAATAACTCTAGTTGTGTCTATGCTTAGTGTCATATATTTTGTTAATAGCCAGTCCGAAGCACAGATAAAGGAGGGGGATTGTGGCAAGTTGACATTTGGCATAAAATTTAGTTACGGCAAGAGGCATTATGCCATGACTTCAACTAAAACAGGAAATGTAGTTCAATTTACCACAACTTAACTCCATACAACAGAACATCCCATTAGTCATTATGTCATGAACCTAACACCCAGCTTACACAAGGTAAAAAATTAAGAAATACATCAAAAGCAAAATTTTTAAATCATGAGCAAAAATAACTCCACTTGTATCTATGCTTACTCTCATATTTTTTGTTCCTAGCTTGTCCCAAGTCATGAAAAAGAAGGAGGGTTGTAGTAATTTGACAGCCAGGCAACCAGAGTAAAATTATTATGAATGAGAGTGAAAATAACAATATCCAATTTTCATATGCCACGCAACAAATACGGTGCAATGCTGCAATTGTAATCAATACATTCACAATACAATCAATTAGTAAAAGGAACGCAGAATCAGATTGCACTGTAACGCAAGAAAGATAAGAAATTTGAAAAGGATACACCAAATAAAAGCCATGAGCAAATGCCCCAGCCAGCACAATAGTAAACAAACGATCCCTCAAAACCGGATTCCTCCTCAGGGAGAGTCGAACTGAAAAAATTCAAAACACCCATAAACAAAACACAGAGAACAACCAAAACCCATGAAGGAAACATGATCCAATTCAACAAAAGCAAAAAAGTTCAAAACTTGATATGTGAAAAAAATAAATAAATAAATGGAAGACTTACTGAGAGGAAGTACAGGGGCGTAGATAAGAGGGACCAAGAACTTATATGGGGGTCCCTTGTTTTGCCTCCGTATAGCAGCCTCTCTTTGAGATTATATACATGCACGCAAATTCAGAAACAAAACAAGAGTAAGAAAGATGGTTTTGTTTGATCAAAATTGTCAAATAGAAAAACATACATGCAACTTTAAAACCAAAAATAAAAGTAAAAGAAAAAGATGTTGGTGTTGTGTGGCATTGAATTACGGGGAAGACTTACTGGCTTGAGGGATTGGAGGAAGAGGCCATGGCGGATAGAGATCTCGAAAGATTTGCAGAAGGTGTGCGCTGAGACAGAGATGTGAATCAAAGATGGTGTGCGTGCGATGTAATACAATGTTTTTGGGGTCTGTCTCTGTTGACGACTTTTCTCCGCCTCTTCAACGACGTGCCGTTTGACGACATTAAGGTTTTGATAAATAAATAATTTTTTTTTTTTTTTTGATAACAAACTTGAAAACTTTTATTAAACAGGAGAAAACATTACATCATGATGGAGAGCTTGTTCCAAGAAACAAGGATGCTCTTCTATCCACACCATAAAGTCATCAATACCAATAGTATGTTTTGCTAACATATGGGCAGGCTTATTCCCATTTCTACATACATGAGAAAATAACACTTTCCTAACATCATGGGTGGAACTTTGAATCCCATAAATAATAGGTAACACTGAAACAGGCGAAGAAGATAAACCTTGAAGGGCACGAACCACATTGAGAGAGTCACCTTCCAAAATAAATTCTTGTAATCCAACATCTTTGGCAAACTCCAAACCCAATTCAAAAGCTTTGGCTTCCACCTCTAATGGACCCAAAGGAGCGTAGATTTTTTTGCTCAAAGCAGCCACCACCAAACCGTTAGCATCACAAATTATTGCACCAACCCCAGATTCATTCCTTGCTTTGAACACAGCCCCATCCACATTCACTTTGTACAACTGATCAGAGGGAGGCAACCACCGTTGTTGAAGAACCGATTCAGTCATCCACAGTAATGTAGAAATAGTAGCTTCTTGATATTCCAACAGCCACATTGAAGCATCATGACACAACTCCATTTCACTTAGCCGTTTTCCACCGTTGCGTATTTCATTCTGATTGCCCCATAACCTCCAAGCAATAGTTCCCGTCAACGCAGCAGCATTTTCATCACACTGATCCACCATAATCATCCTCCACGCTAACTCCATAAAGCTGTTGAAATGAAGTGCAGAAACCAAATCAAAAAAACCTGCATAGCTCCAAACTGTTTTAGCTCTCGGACATGACCAAAATAAATGGCCTGAAGTTTCGGGCTCTAGCAAACAGGCATCACAAAGATCTTCAGTTAACACCATACGTCGCTTGAGATTCAATTTTGTGGGAAGAATATCCCTACAAGCCCTCCATAAAAAATTTCTAACTTTTTGAGGAGTTGGTAGCCGCCATAGTTTCTTCCAAAAACAGCGTAAGTGACTGCCATCCGAAGAAGAAGCACCACCAAAATTACCTGAACATTCCAAGGCAAGTTTATAGGCACTTCGTACAGTAAACATCCTATTAGAGGTACCTGTCCAAATGAGCTTATCAGGGGGAAGAGAAGAACTAAGTGGAATACTTCTTATTTCCTCCACCTCAAACGGCAAGAACAGTTGCTGCAATAAATGGAGATTCCAACACTTATTTTCCGAATCAATAAGTTCAGAAACATGAAGATCCAATGGGGAATTCAGCCTTGGGGAAACAACTCTAAAAGTTGAGGAACTTGGTAGCCATTTGTCCTTCCACACCTACACATTGAAGCCATTACCAATCTGCCACCTCAGTCCATGTTGCACAAGCTTTTGGGAAGCCATAATACTACGCCATACATATGATGGATTATTACCAAGTGACGCATCAACAAAATCACATTAAGGAAAATATCTTGCTTTGAAGACACGATAAACAAGGGAATTATGACCCATTTGCAATCTCCAACCTTGTTTAGCTAGTAAAGCCAAATTGAAAGGTTTCAACTGTTTAAAACCCATACCCCCATCTACTTTAGGCTTGCAAAGATTATC